>NC_086050.1:19200806-19507500 GCF_947568885.1 Cydia strobilella
TGCCTTTAAGGTCTCCCAGTTCCGCCTTCAAGTCGCTTTTGAACGCTAACCAGTCGGTGTTTCTGGGATTCCGTTTGCGTATAATTTCTAATTGAATTTTAGTCTTATACCTAAAGCATATGTATCTATGGTCCGATAAAGAAATCTCCCCAGAGACATGCCATGAGCTAATCTTACTACTCGCGTTGTTGGACGCTAGCGTTATATCAATAACCTCACCCCGCCTAGCATTGACGAATGTCGGTTCATTGCCTTTGTTTAATAATTGTAAGGAAGAGCTTACCAGAAAATCCAGTACCTTCTCCCCTCTTCTGTTGACATCCGAGCTTCCCCAGATGACGTGGTGTGCGTTCGCGTCGCAGCCGATGATCAGGTCGGTGTTCGCCTGGCTGCAGTAGACAGCAAGATCCCGCAGTTGCCCAGTGATTGGATCTGCTGCCTCGTAGGGAAGGTAGGCTGATGAGAAGATTAGAGCCTTACTCCCCCCCTTGTTTTGGATCTTGACCGTAGTCAGATCCCTGGAACAGAAAGCATGTAGAAGCATAGCGTCAATGCCATTTTTAACATAAATACATGTCCTCATATTACTTTCAGGACAAACATACAACATTGTCCCGCCAGTACCGTTTAAGCCTCTTATCTCGCCTTTGTAAATATATGGTTCTTGAATAAGAGCAATATCGAACTTGTCGCTTTTTAGCTGCCTAGCCAGAAGGGCAGTGGCTGCTTTATTGTGCTGAAGATTTATCTGTACGCACCTTATACCCTCCATTGCGGCTTTTTAATGTTTGGTGGTGCTGAGATCAGCAGCCACTTCTTGGACCGTGTCGTCCCCGTCGTTGTAAGACATGGGTGATATGTTGCCGTCCAGGTAGAGTTCCGAAAAACCGCTCAGGTACTCTGACCCCGCCACCGAGTTCGGTGACGATGCCCGAGCCATGAACGGTTCAGCGTAGTCCCCCCCGGGCTGCACCACATCCCCCGTCTCCTCCGACCGGTCCCCAGCCACCTCCACAGGTGCGTCGCCAGTTGGTGGCGCCTCCCGTTCCGGGGCCTCCCCTGTCACCGTAGCAACCGTAGCCTCCTCGGGTACTACCCCACAGGCCCCGATCTCAGCCCCCTCAGGCCCCTGCTCCCTCCCTTCTTCCAGGAGCTTGAAGTGGCTGGTGTCGAGCCCAGAGTGCAGAACATAGTCGGCCTCCTTGATGACGGCGGCCGACACCCGGTCCATCAGGACGATTCGCCTGGTGCTCGGCCCCGACCCCACGGTGTCGACTATCTTCCACTCGCTTGTGTGCAGCCTCGGGTTCCTCCTCTGCAGCACTCTGAGGGCTCTCGTGATGTCCTGACTGCCATCAACCACCGTTTTCCAGGCCATCTTGACCGGTTTCGGCAGGTCTCTGGCACTCATGACCTTTAGGCGCAGCCCGGCAATCTCACCACCTCCGATCACCGTGCTGAGCCATTCCACGGTCTCCCTCCCCTTGCAGGTTACGCTGAGCGCGCCCCCCACAAGGTTGCCGAGTGTGATGTCGGGCATAGGTTCGGCGGCCTCATCAAGGAATAGGAGCAGAGCTCCTACGATCGCCGGCATGTGCTCCTGCATCACCTTCTCAGCTGGAAAGGCCACTGGGACGATGGCCATCTTCTCGCTCGCCACGACTTCCGCAAACGATCCTCCCACCTTCGTTCTTTTGGGGTCGCTAGCGAGCAGAGACGAGTCGCCACTGGCCCCCAGTGGCCTCTTATTTGGTGGCCTTCCCGCTCCACTAGTGTTGGGTCCGGCCACCATTTGCGCGTCCGTCCTCGCAATTCGCGCCTTCGCACGCCTCTTCTGCCTCCTGGACATAGCGGCTCCTCCACCCGACTGCTCGTCCACACCCTTGGGCGTGGCCGCACTGTCATGGGCGCCCGGAGCAACGCCAGCAGGATTTGGAAGTGGTGCTCCTGCTTGCCTCTCGCAGTGGGCCATCGTTCCGCTGCCTACTCCTCCAGCACCTGCGTTAGTCGGTCCCCTTACGGGAACTTGCTGAACGCATCCACTTTTCAACCCTTGGGGAAAAGATCTGGTGGTACCTTTGGAGTGGCCTGCTCCACCATGGCCTCTGCTTTTCGCGCCATGCGCGCCCTCCGTCCTTGCGGACCTCCATGCCTTACTGCCACCTGCTCCCGTGTTCCTGTCAGGGACAGGTCCACTCCCAGCTGGTGCAGCAACCTTTGCGCTATGCGCCTTTGCCTCATCCCGTACGGGTCCGGCTTTTTCTCCTCCTACCGTCGTTTTAGGTATTATGTTATCCATAAACCAACAGGAAAATTTTCAGCAGCTAGGCTCCCCACCCTCCTTGGAGCCTCACATTTGGGATGCTTTGACACATCAGAGATACCTAGCTGATATAGCGTCCCAGAGTGCGTTGCCCATGAATCCGCACGGTGCCAAAACCTTAGTCAGCTCCACAGCCAACACAGGAATCGTGCTCCGCCGATTACAGACCCCTACACTCCAGGAAACTCGCCACGTGGCCATCTGACTGGACACAACAGCCGATTGATCCTGGCTGGCTAAGCCAAGACCTCCCGTGTGAGATGAATCTAGAGCCAAAGGAACTTCGTCTAACGGGGATAACGACTACAGACCCCCGCTTCGCACCCGCTCCCAGGATCTCCTTCTCCACCCGTACACCCGTACCCCGCACGGCACAAACACGCGGGTGGCATTCTACCGCTAATCATCCTTCTTTGTGGATGAAAAGCCCGCTGCGACATGCCACGTCATCGCTTACGGTTGATTTTACGGGATATGGATCTTTATTTGCGCGCCACCATCGTTCTGCCCCTGCATGTTCGCCTCCGTTAACGAAGACGAACCTACAGTGGCTTCTCGACGTTGGCACGCAAACATAGATCCATATGAGGGATGGTGGGGGGTGTTCTTTGCACTGGTTCTCTTTCCTGGCCCAGTAGTAGATGGTGTCATGCGGATGACATCATCTACCTCCGAGCCTGGTGTTCGATCCGTTGCAAAGCTCACCCCAAGATGATTCAACTGGTTGTTTCTGTTCTGCCTGTTTCTACGGTAGAACCAGGCAGTTAACAGGCGGTAACCTCGGGAAGGAGCACAACCAGTTTTGCCTCGAGGTTCTCTGCAACTTGTGCTCCCCCCGAGACCATTCACCATGCCAACCACCGGACAGGTGGCTGCCATAGAGATAGACCCATCGCAAGCAGCGACCGGTCGCAAATTATTCCTTGCGTATGGACCCACCTCCGCCCAACGACGAAATTGTTACGACATATACCCATAACTAATGATAATTACGAGCAATGCTGGACTCTTTTGAAAAGCCGATACAACAATAAACAGTATTTAGTTAACAGCATTTTACAACGGTTTTTCGGTCAAAAAGGCATTTCAACCGAGTCCTCCAATGCCATCAAGCAATTACTAGATGTCACAACAGAAACTTTAAATGCCTTGAAAGGCTTAGGTATAGACACTGGTACATGGGATGTCATAATAATTTTTATTGTTAGCCAGAGATTAGATTCGGAGAGTAGGAAGCAATGGGAATCTAAGGTCAGCGAATTGGTCTCTAGTTCAGACAATTTGCCGACAATTAAACAATTCAAAGAGTTTTTGGAAACAAAATACCATTCGTTGGAATTCTTAGATTTAAAATCAAACACTTTTGTTCAGAAACAGCGCAATTATAGTTCTCACAGTAATCAAATAAATAAATCAAACCCGATTAACATGTTACATGTAGCTCAGACGATTTGTGCTTTATGCAAACAAGATCACCATATTAGGAGTTGTAAGGAATTTATTAACAGTGATCTTGACAGCAAGCGTAACTTTGTCCAAACTCAAAGGTTATGTTTTAATTGTCTAGGTAACAATCATTCGGTAAAACACTGCAAAAGCACAACGTCTTGCCAAATATGCAACAGGAGGCACCACTCATTATTACATTTAAAAGGCGAATCGCAGACTACGGTGGCGAATCATTCCATGGGCAACCAAGTATCACCAGTTGTGAGTCAAATCAAGGTACCTATCAATGCTTCATCATCTGAGGAGCATCCATCAACATCTACACACATCACCAGCCATTTTGTTAAGGGTGTAGCACCTCGGAAGTTATTAGCAACAGCTGTAGTGTCAGCTGAATCACAAAATGGCGGAGAATATCAACTCTTGCGAGCTCTTATAGATCAAGGGTCGGAAGAGTCATTTATTGCAAGGTCAGCAGTTCAATTACTTGGATTAAAAACCACACCAACCAGGGCAGATACATCAGGTTTGGGAGGTGAACAGGGCCCTTCAACAAGGTCCATAGTAGAGATAGCAATCAGTTCACGTCTCAATCCAGGTTGCGTGTTCCGTGTTTCAGCGTATGTCCTCGACAAAGTGACGAGGTACTTACCTTCAACTGCTGTATCAATCACCTCATGGCCGGAGTTAGAACTCGTAACTTTAGCTGACCCGGAATATCACACTTCGAATAAGATAGATATCTTATTAGGGGCGGAGGTTTATGCTAAGATTATTCAAGATGGTATTATCAAATGTCCCTCAGGGTCTTTAGCGGCACAAAATACAACTCTGGGATGGATATTATTTGGAGCGGTCAAGTCAGATCAAAACACAAGCATTAAGGTTACATCATTGCATACACATGTAGAGCCTGTAGAAGAATTGCTCAAGTCTTTCTGGGAGGTTGAAGCAGAGCCGACCAACAAACAGAAGATTTTGTCAATCGAAGAGCAGCGGTGTGAAGATATCTTCCATTCAACCACCACACGAGATGAAGAGGGACGATATGTTGTCAAACTTCCATTCCGAGATAGTGAACCAGCTTGCGCCGATGGTCATTCACGGGACATTGCATTGAACAGATTTCACTATCTTGAGAAGAAGATGCAGAAAGATGAGCGCCTGAAACAGGAATACAAGAAAGTATTTGATGAATACTTAGACTTAAATCACATGAAGCAAATTCATGACAGCAAAGCAAAGGGTTGTTACATACCATATCACGCTGTCATACGCGAAGACAGACAGACAACCAAATTTCGGGCTGTTTTCGATGCGTCATGCAAGGGTACGAACGGTGTATCTTTAAACGACGATTTAATGGTAGGCCCTAGATTGCAACCAGAGTTGCGTCATATAATAATGCGTTGGCGTATGTATCCAATCTGTTTCATTGCAGATATAGTCAAAATGTACCGCCAAATAAAGGTTAGTGAAGAAGACTCAGAATTTCAGCGTATTTTGTGGCGTGAAACACCGGAAGAGAACATCAAGGAATACAAGATGCTTCGTTTTACATTAGGAACTTCTTCAGCGCCTTATCTGGCTGTAAAAAGCTTGATACAAGTTGCAAAGGATGAAGGGAAAGTCTTCCCTCTAGCAGCTGAAAGAGTAAAACATGAATTTTATATGGATGATTTGATGTCTGGCTGCGAGAGCGAAGAAGAAGCAATCGAAATATACAAGCAAATGAATGAATTGCTAAAAAGGGGCGGTTTTGAATTTCAAAAATGGGCTAGCAACAGTGAAGCAATGTTGAAGCAAATACAACAAGAGAGTTTAGGAAAGCAAGATAAAAAGAAGATAGAAGTCAAATTAGAAGCTACTAACAAGATATTGGGACTTACCTGGAGTCGTACGTCCGATGAGTTCGTGTACGCAGTTCAGTTGCCTCCGATGTCTGCACCTGTAACAAAAAGAAAGGTTATCTCGGATATTTCAAAGTTGTATGATCCACAAGGTTGGATAGCACCGAGTATAATCAAAGCAAAGATTTTCATTCAGAAGTTATGGCTTGCGGGTATTGGCTGGGACGAGGAATTACCACAACCGCTATTGCAAGAATGGACGAAGTATAGAGAAGATCTGTCTGATCTGACACAATTTCGGTTGAAGCGCTGGGTATACTACAACGCTGACGCAAAGTTAGTGGAACTCCATGGCTTCTGTGATGCTTCAAATTCTGCATTTGCAGCAGTTATATACTTGCGAGTGATAGATGCAAGAGGAGAAGTTTATGTTAGTTTGATTACAGCAAAAACAAGAGTTTCTCCAATCAAACAACTCAGTCTTCCAAGATTGGAATTATCAGGTGCTGTTCTGCTAGCGAAGCTGATTATTGAAGTGTCGGGTGTTTTGAACATACCGAAATCAAATATACACGCGTGGACTGATTCTGAGATAGTGCTTGCGTGGTTGAGCAGTCATCCTAGTCGTTGGAAAACATTCATCGGGAATAGGTGTTTAGAGATACTGACTGTCACAGACCGTAACCAATGGTCACATGTCAAATCTGAACATAATCCAGCTGATTGTGCATCACGGGGCATTCGAGCCTCTGAATTAATTGGATTAGAACTCTGGTTAAGGGGACCTTCATGGTTGAATGAAAAGGTTATTCAATATTCTAATCCTAAGGAATTGAATACAAATTTAGAAGAAAGGAAAATAAAAACTCACCTTTCTACTTCTGTAGAAGATCACGGTGAAGTTGACGACATCTGGGCGAAGTTCTCATCGTTGACGAAGTTGCTGAGAGTCATAGCATATTGTCGCAGGTTCCTGAGTAAAGAGAAACCAAAACATACGTACCTCTTGAAGAAGGAAATTGAAGATGCGTTGATAATAATGATAAAAAAGTGTCAACTTCAAGCATTCTTTGAGGAGTGGAAGGATGTTAAGCAAGGAAAATCAGTAAGCAAGAAAAGTGTACTTACCACTCTGAATCCACAGCTGGACGACTTGGAATTACTCCGAGTTGGTGGGCGGCTGCATTACGCCGAATTAGATGAAGACAAAAAACATCCCATTATTTTACCAAAACAATCGCTGTTGACGACTCTCGTATATTATATCATTGGTCTTAAATCAATAGTTAATTTATATTGTAGGAAATGTGTCACCTGCATTAGATACGCGGCAACTAATAAACCTCAACTGATGGGGCAGTTACCTTCACCGAGAGTGAACATGAGTAGAGCGTTTCTTCATTCAGGTGTTGATTACGCAGGCCCGATAAACATAAGGGTATCAAAAGGTCGAGGTAATAAATCCTATAAAGGATACATATGTCTATTCGTATGTATGGCCACTCGTGCTATACATTTAGAAGCAGTGAGTGATTTGACTTCACAGGCTTTTTTGGCCGCATTCAAGCGTTTCGTGTCACGTCGAGGTCATTGCAGCGAATTATACAGTGACAATGGGACAAATTTCGTGGGAGCAGCCAGAGAGTTAAAAGAATTGTTCGATGAAGAAAAATCAACATTTCTACCCGAGATCGCAGATTGGTTGGCTACAAACGGAACGCAGTGGCATTTTATTCCACCACAAGCGCCCAATTTCGGAGGTCTTTGGGAAGCTGGGGTACGGTCCTGTAAATTTCATCTGAAGCGAATAATTGGCAACTCAACATTGACTTTTGAAGAAATAACTACCGTACTTACTCAGATTGAAGCCTGTCTAAATTCAAGACCAATGACATATATCCAAGATCAAGGTGACCCCATGCCCTTAACACCCGGATATTTTCTCGTGGGTGAACCTTTATTAACTGTTCCGGATCATAACTACGAACATTCGCCAGTTAGTTCATTAAGAAGATGGCAACTTTTACAGCGAATGTTACAAGACTTCTGGCGGCGTTGGTCGCAAGAATATCTTACACGTTTCATGCAAAGATATAAGTGGACACAGGTTGTACCTGAACCAAAGGTTGGAGATGTTGTTCTTGTAAAGGAGATTGATTTGCCTCCAGCTCGGTGGTTGTTAGGTCAAATTGTTGAAAAGCACCCTGGAGTGGACAACGTTACGCGGATTGTCACGTTGCGCTATAAAAATTCTTTAATTAAACGACCAGTGTCTAAACTTTGTGTCTTACCTTTAGCAGATTAATTGTTTGTTTCAATGTATTGTATTATTATTTTCAATTATTCATAACACAAATTGGTGTTATTTAATGTTTTATTGATTTCATGTAACGAATGGTTCACTTAACTGTTTTTATGATTGTTATGTTATGTTTTCAAGTTGAAGGGACTGTTTATGTTCTGTGAATCTTATCAGAGCTATCGAAAGATTTATATGAGAGTTATTATCATGATGATTACAATTTACTTGTTTTGTTTAATATTAGCATTGCATTGTAATCAAACTTAGTTAAGAACAGTCGTTCTTGGCGGGCGGCATGTTCAGATTAAAAAGCAAAAAGAATTGTGTCAACGTCACTCACATCTGTCAAGGGAATTAAATCAGTCGCCTTTTTTACATATTTCGGATTTTCATTTAAAATACTAGAAATTACACGAGAAAAACCCCACAATTTATTCAGATTTGATGCTTAATATCTGAATTTCTGTTGATTGATATTCATTTCATTTCATTGATTGCGTGGTTGATTGCTGTGCTGTCCCGTTCGCGCTGCGAGAATAGAAGCCGCTACACCAATATTTGTGAAAATATGGTCAATCGCGCCTTGCGGTCAATAATAGTAATTTATATAAAATAAAAAAGGTTCATATCATTTATATATTCTATTTAAAGGTACTCGTCACATGCAGCCATTTATAAATGTATACTAAATTAATTCCTAATGATGTTTGTTAAACGCTGAATTTACCTACTCAGGTTTAACTGGATATTATTATGCATTTTAATAGCTCGAATATATGTACATTAGGTACGTATATATAATTAAATGATAAATAAATATTCTGTTACCATTAATGGACCTTGGCCCATTCATTATATGTAATATGAGCGCAATAATAAACATTTGAGTTTGAGTAAATTACAATCTTATTTGAAAGATTACTTCGAAAGCTGAGTAGACTGCTAGTCTTATAAATTATTTTTGTTTAGAATTCCTTTGGTGATGCCACACATATGACATGCTTTATGCTTAATAACTGAACAGAAAGCATAATTTATGCACGTTCATATATTTTTTAGATTTCAGGAACGTGGTGGATTTTTTAATTTGATAAAAATCAAACTATAATTCTTCTTGGGTAAATCAAAGGACTTAAAAACGACGTTAGACATGTTTCGAGCAAATACATGTTTTTTGTTAAGTTGAAGCTCTCGGAAACGCGCTAGGCCGCGTGAGTCTTTGTCCATTGCACGTCGTGTCACTATTCGTTGATCAGGAGCTGCTGTAAGCCGATTTGCGCGTGCACACGCCTAATAACTGAATTTTCTCATTGTCGTCGTCTGCTCAGAGATCATCGTAAACAGGATGAGTCGTCGTGAGACAGACATCACACGGCCTACGCGTCATAAGCGTCAAGACGCGGGGAAAGACATCACAGCCACAGCGTATCCCACCCTGTATGGAGGTAACGCTGGGTTGTATCGTTAGCCTAAATTACGTCTTATCTTCGTAGATAATTACACTTAGACGAGCCTGAATCTTGTCATGAATAGTGTACTGTTCTGAGCCTTCAAAAATTCCGTATCGCGGACAAGCACTGCTAGTGAATTTTAATACATTTCACAAAAGGACATATGTCTTATGAGTTTACTCGTATTAAACTTTTTTAGCTTGAATTAAACTTAATGCAAAGTTGACCACAAATTGTATGGAATCTTAGTCAATTAGGTTTTATGAAGAACAAATTAGATTTTGTTTAAATATCCTAATACGTAAAAGTATATATATATATATATATATATATATATATATATATATATATATATATATATATATATATATATACACAACCTGGCTATACCTAATATATGTATACCTTTTTGAACCTGCATTGCTAAACTTTCCCGTGCTTCTTAACAATGCCTTATAACTCAATTGGAACAGTAAACTTGTGTATAACATACACATATGTACATGGTAGATAATTATTCCTACAAATATGTTTTCAGAAATAAATATGCTATGATAATATTGATAATGGGAAAAAATGCAGCAAAACTTTCAACTCTTAACATCTACCTGGTTTTTATATCTGAAGAATGAAGCTTGAGAAATATAATACATGATCAAACGAACTTCAAAGTGAAGTTCGATCAGTATTATATGAGTAAGCTTCATTCGAAGATATAACTACCCTCCCTCCCCTATACCCGGAAAGAAAGTTTTGCTTTAGAAAGTAAAGTCTCTAAAAATAATGAGCAATGGCGGCAAGCCGCGCGCCTCATCAAGACTAGGTGAAAAGTAGGGATAGACCTGTTTGAGTTAAAGTTTTTGCTACCTACTTTAAACATGCGATGAGTTGCCTAGTAGGTTAAAGGACTACCTGGTTTTTATATCTTCGAATGAAGCTTACTCATATAATACTGATCGAACTTCACTTTGAAGTTCGTTTGATCATGTAGTAAAAATTAAAATACAATAAAAATTAACTTAATATCCTAGACTTATATTGACCGGGATATGGACCGTTATTACCTTTTGTATTGTTTTTGAGCTCCCGATATTTCGACGCAGTTACATCTAAGTTAAGTCTAGTGAAATTAACCGTGAATCATTCAAAACCCTTAATATCCTCTAGCGTGTTCCGACTACAGCTACAATGATAGGCAAAATGTTAAGTCCTTATCCAACTTCCATCAACTTCCAACTGCAACAAAAAAAAGATTATTATGATTATGATTATGATTATCATTGCAACACCATTTGCCCTTTGCATGTCCGCCTTGCACACGGCGAGACGATATACTCGTAAATAAAGATAACTTTATACAAAAAAAAAATATATATATATATATGCATTAAAAAAAAATTATTGATCCACAGTGTAATAAACGCTTTTATGGGTTATTCAACACTAATTGTGGTATTTTCTACAAAAAGGGACCTTATTGTCAATGGCGCTTACGCCATTATAAACGATGCTCCGATATAAACACAATGCCGCGCGACGCTGTGCGGCGTAAGCGCCATCGACAATAAGGTCCCTTTTCATAGAAAATGCCCCAATTAACGTACATACCAAATTTCAGGACTGTGCCAGATTTCGAGGTTTGTCCTAATCCGATTGTGCTACACGGTGAGACGCTATAAATAAAGATAACTTCAATTTATATCTAAATAATTATTTCTTCACATTGTAATAAACGCTTTTATGGGTTATTCAACACCTTGAGACGGATCATCACGGATGACTTCAAAAATAAATAAAGATACAAAAGAAACAATGGAACAAAAGAAGACTGAAGAGGTTTTGACGAACGCAACGAAAGATGAAAGTGCCGTGAAGGTGGAAGATGAAACGAAGACTGCAGTAGATCTGGACAAGATATTAGTGGAGGAGATTGGACAGTTCGGGTGGTTCCAAGTCAGGACGATCGCCTTGGCTGCGCTGGTCGTCATCTTCAGTGGGATCGCATCCAGTGAATATGTGTTTACGACGGGAAGGATTAACACGAGGTTGGTTTTAAAGTTTTAATCGGAGTAAAATTTGGAGGTAGGTTTTTTGGTTTGAGAAAGAAGCTAATTAAATCATCTAGACAAAGTTCCTCAGAATTGCTATTGCATCTTGCACAAAGAAATGCGCTGAAATAAAATATCTAATACCTACAATGTTATTTGTAGAAGAGTGGCATGAACTTATTATGATCTTCTTTGTGCAAGATAAACATGCAGGCGATTAATTCAATTTTTTTGGAAATTGTCGGGAAAAGAAATGTGGAAAGAAAGAAAGAAAGAAATAAATGTAGCCACCTCACAGTGTGGCTACTGGCTACAGTATCTGAGTGTTCTTAATTTGCCTTTATAAAATCTAAATAAACACCTGGGCTTAAAGCAACATTCAGTAGCTACCAATTAACTCAAACGTTATTAAACTTCCCACTGTTATGCACAAAATAAGGCAGGCAGAAAATAATCCCTAAATATTTTACCCCAGATGCCTCATCCCCGAATGCGAATCCTCCGACCAGCCGGCCGATTTCTCTCCCTCATGGATCCTGAACGCAGTCCCGGCATCCGGCAGCTCGTTCGACGGCTGTCAGCGCTACGCCAACATCTCTGCTGGCAGCGAGAGCTCTGCTACATGCCCTGCTAACCTGTTCGACAGGGATACCCTCCTCGATTGTGAAGAATACGTCTATCAGAACACAGATACTATTGTGTATGATGTGAGTTACTTTTTACTCTCCGAGTATTTATTTACATAAAAGATATATACAGTGGTACTAATAAACTAAATGTCACCGGTCCGGTTAAGAAAAGTAATTAAAATTAAGTACCTACCTAACCTTTTTACTTAATTGCCAGTCTAAGCTAAACTTGCACCGAATATAAAGTGCCAAAGTGTGGAAGTGTAACGAGATATGTCATATTTTGGCATTTCCAGACTGTCACCGAAAAATCTGTGCAGAGTTACTATAGTCCGGCAAGAAACTGTAGAAATTTTTTGAGGGCGCCACTTCCTACGTAGTTAAATGCCATATTTTTGACGTAACATGCTTAAACATTAAATAATTTCACGGTTTAGACTCACTTGTTTTAGTCACTCGCGCGACATGTTTCGGAGAGCCTAGGTCTCCATTCTCAAGCACTAACAGTGCGAGCAGCGTTCACGACGGTCGTGTATTGCGTAAAGCCGGTTGGGGTAGGTCTTGCGCTATCGTATGATCGTATGATCACTTATTCTGTGCTGTGCTGGAGGCTGGAGTTGAAAGTCATGTGTTTGCTTTACAGTTCGGACTGGCGTGTCAGGAATGGATGCGCTCCTTCATCGGCTCTGCGCACACATTCGGCACACTCACCGCTCTACCCATCACAGGTAAAAGTTCATCTGATATATACTTAAAGTATGCAGTGAAAGAATGTATTTCAAAAGTTTGTTGCTAAATTTAATTTTACGTATTTACTTATTTATAAGACTGATTAGTCTTACTCCGAAATAAAAAATATTTGATTAGTCTTTCTCACTTCAACGAAAATAAAGGATACCTACGTCAGGATTCCGTCAAACAATTCCCAACGGTTGGCTACTCGCAAGCGTGTAGACATTTCGAAAACCCCAGTGTAACGAGACCAAACGTGACTGTGAGATCCTTAACAACCCATGAGAGCTTACTTAAACCGGTATCTTTAGCCCTTGACTCGCGAGTCGTGAATGATAAGTGATATTAATAATTATTTACAGCGCCATTTCGTGTTGAGTAGCTGAATTATATTGGCGATAGGCGGTTAGGCGAGCTTTTGTAAGATAATTAAAGAGGATATTTATGAGAGGAGGAGAGGAGTTAAATGCCTGCAATCCGAAAAAAAAAATTCACATGCGTCATGGTTTTGTAAAACTACACAACTGCTTTTTGTGTTTGAAAACATAAAACTGTTTTTAAGAATGCGTGAAAATACAATGTTTTGAAATAATGTTAAGCGAGGTTTAGACTAGGAAGAACTTGCATGCAATTTACGTTACATTGCTGACTACTAAGGTAAACTGCATTCAAAATGTTTATCAGATACCGCAATGTAATGAAAATTGCATGCAAGTTTTTGCTAGTGTAAACCTCGCTTTATACTTACCTACTACCCGTACGTGATTATAGTGTTTCATGTATGATAAGATTGATAAGCCTTTGTAGAAGTCTGGGAACCGGACCTTCCCCAACCGACTGGCAGTACCTGTTATGCATGCGATAAAAAAATTATAAAATCGTGCATGCAGTTCCTTGATACCCCCAAAAATGTTGTTTATCTAAGTGTTTCACCAAATATTCAATAGTTGGATGACATTATAATAGTTGACATTCATAGACATAGTATAGTAGTTATAGACATGAAACCGAGCGACCAGGGTTAAGAGAAAGACATACCTATTCATGTATTGACAGGTTAATGTATGGCAGCATAATCCTTTTTCTCTTTAACTTATAAATTTCGGTATTTCGCCATCGCCTCCCTACCTATGCTGCCATAACCCGACCATGAAAAAAAACCCGGTCGGTGATAAGCACAAAGCATGGCACTATTTTCTCTTTCCTATAGGAATCGCAATAAGACTATCTTTCTCTATCAGAGTGTCAGGCCCTTGTTGACATTACATTTGCGCAGGTTTCGTGTCAGACCGATGGGGTCGCCGTACATCTCTAGCCCTGAACGCCATCAGCCGCGCTGTCCTGGGCTTGGTCCGCTCCTGGGTCAACAGCTACGTGCCCTTTACTCTTCTCCAGTTCCTTGAAGCTACGTTTGGTTCAGGAGTGTTCTCCTGCGCCTATATTCTTGGTAAGTAGGTATTTTATTTAACATTGCTCTTCGTCTACATACATCGATATTTAATTCATATCAGAATCAGTTTATATGCGATGGAATTGCTTCGGTCCTGAGTCAACTTCTTCCTACGTGCCCTTCACTCTTCTTCAGTTTTATGGAAGCTACTTGAGGAGTGTCTTTTCAAAAGGGTTTATTTCTTTATGAAAACCATACAAAAATAAGCCTTGTGAAAAGACACACAAGGCTTATTTTTGTATGGTTTTCATAGAGAAATAAACCCGTTTGATTAATTAAGCTAGATTCAACACACCTGCCTTGCGCGTTAACTTTTTTTATATTCTTTAGATATTTCTAAATCCAGCCATAAATATTTACTTTATCGTTTAATTATCAGTTCGTATCCGACTTTTGTCTGGACTTTATTGCAGTGTATTAACGATAAGATTAGGGATATAAATAACTATACCTAGTTATCGTCATTGACCTGCACGGATAGCATGGTCGCGTTTATTGCCTGTCGTCTCATGTGTCACTTTCGCATGTAACACGTGCGTGCACACTGCACACATTAATAAATTTTCATTTTCATTTTCATTTTCATTTTCATTTTCATTTTCATTTTCATTTTCATTCATTTTCATTTTCATTTCATTTTCATTCATTTTCATTTATTTTCATGCATTTTCATTCATTTTCATTCATTTTCATTCATTTTCATTCATTTTCATTCATTTTCATTCATTTTCATTCATTTTCATTCATTTTCATTCATTTTCATTAATTTTCATTAATTTTCATTAATTTTCATTAATTTTCATTAATTTTCATTAATTTTCATTAATTTTCATTAATTTTTATTAATTTTCATTAATTTTCATTAATTTTCATTAATTTTCATTAATTTTCATTAATTTTCATTAATTTTCATTCATTTTCATTCATTATCATTCATTTTCATTTTTATTTTCATTTAGGTTTAGTGATTGAAGGTACCTACTCGTTAGAACGTGACCGGCCTGGGGACAGACGATAAAGAGGCGACCATCTTAGCTTCACTGAACATCTAATTCGTATCGTATCGTTTTAGTATTTCCTATTGCATTATGGTAGATATTTTGCAAGTATGTAATAGCATAATAGCTACCAGACTTTCTCATTCGCCAAGCATGTCCGGCATGTTAACGATTTTTGCAGTTAAATGACATCTACAGTTAATAATGATGATTTGCTTGAAGAATTGTTATAAAACTTGCTTGTCATACAGTGATGGAACTGCTGGGTCCACAAGTGCGCGTAGCCGGAGGAGCCGCCATGAACACCTTCTTCTGCATCGGCAACATCTGCTGCGGCCTCCTGGCCTGGGCCGTCAACGACTGGCGGCGTCTGACGCAAGTCATCTACAGCCCCATGTTCATCACCATCTTCTACTTCTGGATCATCCCCGAGTCCGTCCGCTGGTACATGAGCAAGGGAAGATATGAGGAATCTGAAGCTGTGCTTAAAACTGCCGCGCGCGTCAACGGAGGGCGCTTATCTGACAAATCTTTGCGAGCTTTGAGAGAATCTGCTGAAGAAGAGAAGAGGAAAAAAGCTATGGAAGAACTTGAAAAAGCTAATGAGCCTTGGTTAATAGTTCAAGTGTTCAGACATAAGCAGATTTTGATCCGCTGCATAGTATCACCTGTTTGGTGGGTGACAAATACTTTAATTTACTACGGTCTGTCAATCAATGCTGTGAACATGTCAGGGAATCGTTACTTGAACTACGTGGCGGTGGCCGCGGTGGAGATCCCTGGATACTGGACGTCGATGTTCCTGATGGGGAAGATCGGGAGAAAGCCGGTGCTGATCGGGGCGTTCTGGGTGTGTGCTGCTTGCCAGGCTGCTTATGTCTTCCTGCCAGATAGTAAGCTAACTTACTTCTTAAGTTTTTATTGTTATTTTACATAGATGTTATTATAATCATGCTCAAATCCTAGAGGATTAAGCAAAATGACGGATTTCCTCTTACTATGATCATGACCCGTATTTTTCATTTGTTTTGCCTAAGATTGTGTATTGAATTACAGTATTATTTTTCTGATAAAAAATTTAATAGTAATCTTCAAAGTGCAAAGAATGACAGATGCTTGTTGTTTCTGTAATTCTTATGTATGATTGGAAGTAGCTTTCCAGATCAAAGTCTCAACAAATTAGAAAACATCCGAACATTTACATACGTGGACATAAAATATTGATTAAATTATTGTTTTTTATAGATTACTACGGGCTATCTCTCACAGTATACCTAATCGGCAAGTACGCCATCGCAATGGTGATGACTGCGATATACGTGTACACCGCTGAACTGTACCCAACCAAGTATCGTCATAGCCTGTTCGCTTTCTCCTCAATGATCGGCAGGATCGGCTCCATCTTGGCTCCTCTCACTCCTGCCATGGTAACATGATTAAGAAATCGCTTAATTAAGAACGCTTCATGTGTGCTGGCGCCCAGTGACTATTACTAATCTACTCTGTTCTATACTCAGAGATTTCTAAGAATCATAGAGACGTATTTTGTGACAGCAGCGTCAAAGCCCACGACCACGACTCTGAGAGAACCTACGTATGTAAACTGCAATAGCTCTTTAAAAATACATACTTACGTGATAACTAGACCCCGGACTGTTGTGGACACGGTTGTGTTAATTCAAATTATATATTAATAATAATCAGGCATTCATGATATAAATTCCCTATAAGTAAATTGTCATTACAAAAGAATTCAATCAACTGTTACAAATCCTGCTTTGATAACCTCAAACTTTTCAAATACTAAAAACAGGATTTATTTTATTCTGTTTTTAGTATTTGTTGTTATAGCGGCAATAGAAATACATCATCTGTGAAAATTTCAACTGTCTAATAGCTGCACATTAGCTATCACGGTTCATGAGATACAGCCTGGTGACAGACAGACGGACAGTCTTAGTAATAATGTCCCGTTTTTACCCTTTGGGTACGGAACCCTAAAAAGAAAACAAAAACATCGTCTAAACTGACAATTCTTAAAACTTATTTCAGAGACAAAGGGTCACCTACAAAAGTTTAAAGTGGCCTAAAGTGGAGGTCATAACCTAAAAATCATTGCTCATGCTTCGCCTTTAGGTTGAATCAACATTTGAGTCTGTCAGCAGGTGAGACTATCTCCTCTTATTCATCCCGCAGGCCGACTCAACATTTGACAAGTTTCCATTCGTGCTGTTCGGCTGCTTCGCTCTCGTGTCCGGGGCGCTGGTCTTCATCACACCGGAGACGCTCGGCACCACGCTTCCTGACACCATGGACGAGGCTGATAATATTGGGAAGAAGCCCACGGGGTTCCCGCCGCGGAACAACAACGGTTATAAGTAGATTCTTGCTAAATTTACTGTAAAAACAGTAAATTTAGCAAGAAGTTTTTTTTATATACTCGTATCAAAAATTACATAAAAGTCAGTTATAGGTTCCTCTGATGGAGTTTATTGTATTAATAATTATGAAAAAATGCTTCATGGAAAAGTCAAATTCGATTATTATACAACCATCAGATATATCGGAGCGCCCGAGGTGCTCACAAATATCTGAACACGCCTCTATTGTCAAGGCGTTAGAGTGCGTGTTCAGACATTTTGAGCACCTCGGGCGCTCCGATATATTTGATGGCACATGAAAATTAAACTTAGGTTATTTCGTAGACTTTCTACGCTCAAGTACTAGAAAAGCGTAGAGGCTTCACCAAACCCAAGGTCGCAAGTAGTTGCATCCAACTTAGTTTTATCAAAAATATTCATTCAAAAGATTATTATGATATATATGTGTCAACACCTTTTGAATTCCCAGTTTCTATAAGTCGACGTGAAGTTAGGTATTAGACAAAATATTGAGGGTTAAAATCTAGAGTCTAGAGGTTCAGAGTTTAAAATAAATAGCACTGAATATAGTAAAATACATAAAAATAAATTGAATATACTTTTTCTTCTTGTATCTCCATGTCACTTTAGTAATCAAATAATACAAAATTCCCAGAAAAGTCACACGCGAAGTCTACTATCGGTCGAGTCAGTTGATAAGATCGGTTGCACTAATTACTTGCAGGGTCAAAAACAAGGTTATAATCAAAACAAATAAATGCCTGAGTAGTAACCGCGGAAATCGAAGTTCGCAAATTGCGGGCATTTTTCTCTGTCACTCCAATTACGCCTTCATTGGAGTAAAAGAAAAAGATCCCCGCAATTTGCGAATGTCGGTTTTCGCGGTAGCCCCACTGTTTAAGCTTGTTTATCGGTCTTTCGAAAGCTATTACTAATTGTCGTATTTATATTCATATATTTTATTGCGATCATGTTCAATACAGAGGATGGTATAAAACATTATGAAGTAGGTACATGATACCCCGTTAGGGCACTGCAACAATCTTAATACTAGGTACTTAATGGTAACTATTTACAAATAATACATTATTAAGTATTATATTAATAGATATAAATGTTATATTCATAGTATTGAAAGAATTCAAAAGAATCTCATCAAACATTTAAAATATAAAAACCTTGTGTCAACTCAACCGCTTAACCTGAATAAACTGGTGTCTCTTGAAAGCCGGCGCACATTAAAAGATCAAATATTTTTGTATAAAGTATTAAGAAATTTAATTGACTCCCCTTATTTGTTAAGTAGACTTAGCTTTAAAACTCCCCGCTTGAACACACGGCGTAGCGATAAATTATTTTGTATTCCCTTTACTAAAAAGAAATACAAATCAAACTCCTTTCTGATAAGAGCTTGCAGATTTAATAATGATATTTTCTCAAAAATTTATGTATTTAATGACTCCTTGTCTAAATTTAAACGTCAAGTACTTTTGGTTTTAAATAAACAAACGAATTAAATGCACTGTAACTTTACACTTAATTGCAAATGTAATGTATAAAAATAGTTTCATCTTCATTAATTTAGCCCCTGTCCTAATTCGACCCTCGTTGTTAATCTTTAAGTTTAGTTATCCCGTATTTTGTTTTTCTTTAATGAGCTATTAAGTGGTGGCAACTGTCCTGGTTTATGAATTATGTATAAGACACTAGTTATAAGAAACATGTACCGTTTGTGCCCAAATAAACATTTTAAACATAGATGGCAGTTGGAAATAAACTCATTTTAATTATTACTATTATTTTATTTTATTTTGTTAGTAAATTATTATCTAGTTTTGAGTAAATTGATAAGTAACTGATTCTTAATTGTTTTGATCCTTAATTGTACCTACTTATAGCCTACGATATTTGGTTGTATTTACTGAAATTTCAATATGCCAGTGTTGCTGCACCTGTTGTGCTATCCTTGTAAATATCAGTAAGCAAATAACAACTTTATCTAGAATTACGTTGCCATGGTTGCAATGCCAAAATACTATCAATTCATTGCCCCGCCCTGTGTCAGTAGTCAGGATTCATGAATTTGATGCTGTTTGATGATATCAGCAACATAGGCATGCATGTACTCTTGCATTAGAGAACATTGTAACTGGTCAATAATCACTGGTCAGTAAGGATCTCTGGCGAGTGCAGCGAAGTTGGCGCCGACCTGCTCTTGCACCAGGTTAAGGACATGGCCAGCAGATGGGTGCTGTACCAGGTTATCAAATCTCTGGTCAGTAGTCAGGGTCCCTGGGTTTGATGATGCCGAGCCGGGTGGCGAGTGCAGCGACGTTGGCGCGGACCTGCTCTTGCACCAGGTTGAAGGACATGGCCAGCAGAGCGATGCCGAAGAGGAGGTACAGCGAGCAGAGCGCGATGGAGTGCACGGCTGCCACTGTTGAGTCGGTTCGGCCCTGGAAACACATCACAAATAAAATATTAGAGCACAATCTTAAGGGGCCCACTGACTATCAGTCCGCCGGACGATATCGGCCTGTCAGGTAGAACAAAAATTTGACAGTTCCGAACAACTGACAGGCCGATATCGTCCGGCGGACTGATAGTCTGTGGGCCCCTTTACGCATAAACTCTAGTCAAGGCTCTAGGATAGTGTAGTAGTACATCATACATATATACTTCTATTTAATCATTGAATATACCTTTAAGCTTCAAAACAAGCATTTTTTCTTATATCAACATTCTTTAGGGACCATTGGTGCACCTATCTTGTATAAGGTTTACGATTTTACGAATTATAAGTTAAGGAATATTCCAGCTACTACAGGAAATGATTCAAATGTTTCTTACCTGTAACTTCATGCCCGGAACGAAGTCGCCGAAGCCGATGGTAGTAAGAGTGATGAAGCAGAAATACGCTGAATCCAAATAGTTCCAATCCTCCCATTGTTGGAAGAGGAAGGTGCCCGCCACGATGTAGGAGGCCACGAGGAACACGCACAGCCAGATTGGCACCGGCTTTATCTAGACCACAGACGAAAATAGTACATTTAATTCATAATTGGTCTAAAATATCTAGATCATTATGATTTTTTTATACCACGACGGTGGCCTGTGTTACATGCGCTTTGATGACCCTTTAAAAACCGGTACATTCCTTTTTTTTAAGAAGAATACTGTAAAATCTCGGTAAAACCTCGGCAGGGGGCCCATTCCACAGCCGGAGCGCCCGCGGGAGGAAAATCTTTTTAAACCGCATAGTGCGCGAGCATTTAGCGTCCGCATAGAGCGTCAAATAAATAAATTAAAAGGAAAATCAATCTTACCTCTTGTTTAATGGGTTCGGGATCTTCTTCGTAAATTTCAGCGTGTCTGGAACCCCAGGCAGCAGCTGGAAAATATTTCATTAATTTGCAGAATAAATCATTCCGGCATTACTTTAGTAAGCCAATCATGGCGACTTTTCCTTTCACTTGGAGAGATTGACTCAAATTTTATCAGGAGCTCATTTCATAAAGCTACAACTTGCTACAAGTTACAAAATTTTTCCTCCACACGCACTTGACTATTGCGTTGGCATCGCACCTTTTAATGGATACGATATACCAGGGACTTTAAACCCGATAGCTACAGGTTGGCAGTAGACAAGTGATTCGTAAAATAAAATAACGTGTCCCCTTATAATTAGTAGTACAGACCTACATACCGCGTATACTAATAAAGTGACATTAAGTACCAGCGGATCTGCCTCTGCGAGGAACGGGCACCACAGCTGCGTCATCACTCCAGTAATCCCGTTCGGGCGAGGGCGTCTGTAAGACATAAACACTATAATAACATAAGCCAAGAAACGTAAAAGCTAAATAAAAAGAAGACCTCACCACAGCATGCGGCGGCCTGGCGCTCTCATCTGTAGTATAGAGCCGTCGCAGTCGCAACCTCCTCTGTCCTCCCTCGACATCCTCCCACTGCCTCTCTCCGTCCCTGTCGTCCCAGCGCCTCCTATCGTCCAACTCGTCCCATCTCCTCTCGCCCTCGTATAGCGCGCTGCGTGCTCGCCGGTTAGGCCGCCGCTCGTGGCCGTAGTCGTCGCGGTCGCGTTCGGAGTCCCAACGGTCTGCCCTGTGAGTTACACAAGTAGATACTTGTAGTGTCACAATGACAACAATGTGAGGTCCCCAGCGGCTTCCATTGATTGTTACAGCATGGAACTTCATAATAAATAACGTAGCGAAAACCTTTCACACGGGACATTGAACATAATTAAGCAACAAAGAATAACGACTAAAAAGTAAAAACATTCACTACCTATACTATACTGTGACAAGTTACGAAATGGCACAGAAATCAAATTACTTGACTGGACCTTTATAATAAGAGTTAGACCAAGATAAGTCTGCAACGGTTTTGATAGCACACGCAGTGCAAGTGTTATTTTAAACGTCAAATTTCTATGAAATTATAACGCAATAACACTTGCACTGCGTGTGCTATCAAAATCGTTGCAGACTTATCTTGGTCTGACTCTAGTATGTTGGCAAGGCAAGAAAAGCGCCATTTCTGACGAGATAGGTATATTGACGCAAATAGATAGCGAGTGACCAATGACCCACGTGACCCACACGTCCCACTTTCAGAATAAGAAAGATGAAGAAGCATAGCATAGGTACTTAAGTAGATATGACGTTGTTGATGGGGGTCTATTGCAGTGGCGTAAATGTCTGGCAAGATATCATGTACAGTCGCCATCAAATATATCGGAGCGCCCAGGGTATTCACAAATATCTGAACAAAGCTTCTATAATACCAAGGCTTCTAATTCGAAGTGCGTGTTCAGATATTTCTAAGTAAGTAAGTAAGTAAGTAAGTAAGTAAATATTCTTTATTGCACCAAAATTATACATTTTACATACATGTAAAACTACAAAGAAATATTTAAAGAAAAAATAGAACCAGGTAACAACAGGCGGTCTTATCGCTAAAAAGCGATCTCTTCCAGACAACCTTTGCCCCTTGTAAGCACCTTAGCCGCTTCGATATATCTTATGGCGACTGTACGTACATCAATTGGGTTCATATGGAAATTACAATAAAGCAGATCAACTCACCGACGATCCCAAGTTCTCCTTCCCTTCGGACTATCAAACTCATAGTCATCATCCTCAGGATCGTAATCCCTTTCCCTATAGTCGTTCCTTCTCCACTCCCTTTCCTGCTGCGCCTTCCTCTCTTTGTAGTTCTCATAATCTACATCATATAGATCATGCATTTCAAAGCGGTCCTTAGATGGACCAGGATCAAAATCTCTACGGTCCCTTTGTCCGGGATCAAAGTCTCTTCGATCTTTAGGTCCAGGTTCATATTCCCTATCGAAGTCTCGAGGTCCGAAGTCGGGCTTGGACTTGGAAGGGCGTGGAAGGGACTTGCTGCGAATGTCGGCTTTGGATGCCTTCATTTGGTGTTCGTTCAGGTCTTGTAAAGCTGATTCCAAGTCTTTTAGTGGCAGCGATATCTTTGGGAACTCTTCTGCAAATCAAACCATTGGCTTAATGGTTAAAGCACAAGAATATAATATATTTTTGCAACATGTATGAAAGGAAATGAGTACAAAACTTAAGGAATTAATGTACGACAGGAAAATGTATTCAAGAATGAAAACCAGTTGGATTGGACGTACACGTACCATCTTCCTCATAATGGTCTCGTCCGTAACGATCATACCGCACCGGGGATACATCTCTCTCGTAGCCTCTCGGTTCTAAAACATAAGACCTCTTAATGCGTTTTCCATCGTTCGATCCGATATAGGATGCCACTAGCTGTGTCGAGATTAGAATCGAGCGCTAATAGTTATAATAGCACATTTTTGATAAACTACACACGAAAGGATATGATAATTAATCATAGATATCATCTACTCATCAGAACCATTCAGGAATTAACCATTCAGCCTCTTGTCGCAAATTGTTGAGACTACACCTTTCATCGAGTTCTGGCCCTGAGCTAACTAATCTTATCCAGAAGTGTGTTATCCTACGATTTTTGTCCACCCATGGACAGTCAAAGCCTTTGACTAATTACCGTTAGTGCGCGTAAGTGGTGGTTGCGAGGCAGTTCGCAGGCTAGGTCCATGAACCAGCCGACCACGCCGGCCGCGACCGCTGCTGTAACCGCTGTCGCGATACCTGCCAACGTGTTAAAAATTGTTTTTTTTTAAAGCGGCAACACCAGTTCAAGTTCGAGCTGATGCTCGTGACCAGTAGTCATCTACGGGAACTATGCCGTGGCTCTAGTGGCGTCGCTTCCAACTAGCAACAACACAACAATCTTTGCGTGCAAGAAACGGGTGTGGAGGTGTGGACGGGTGGGGGTGGACGGGTGTCAGAGGTGCTGACCAGAATCAGTGCAATTGAACCAGCGCAATCATCAAGGTCAAAATCTAACCGGGCGGCTGGAAGGCTTTGAAACCAATAGGTATTCGGTTCTCGAAGAACCCTATACCTAAATAGCCACACCTCAGCGCATAGGAAACACCTCTGTGTGTAATTCCATTAATTGATCATTCATTTCATACGCCTCGTGATAAAATGAGAGTCTTATGGCTATTAACTGGCCTGTACTCGGTGTCAGAATGGGCGCGCTCGGGCCGTTCGGGCCGCTTGCGCCGCGTGGAACCGTGCCGACTGCCGCGGACGGATCTCCTGCAATTTAAAACAAAAAATCTGGACTCTTCTTTACTAAACAACTTTATTTGGAGATTTCCGGTTTTCAGACGCCACTACACGTTACACAACCTAACTCTTGTGAGGAGCGGACTTATAAAAAGATAAAGTCGAACATGTGAGATTTATAAAAAAAATTGGTCCATAAGTATACAGGCACTCATCAGGTATTGAACCCTTTAACGGACCGCATTAAAAAATACAGGATTCAACTAATCACATTATTTTATGAAATATTTTCTACTTACTCTTTCAGTCACATACTCACTCACCATTAATTCCATGGAGACTATATAAAGGAGCCAAATCTCTATGTATGAAAAGTGTCCATCAAAAAACAGTAATTAGGTGGCGCCACCATACACCGAAATACTACCAAAAACAACCTACGTAATTTGGTCGGGTTATTTGTTGGTTCATGTTATACTCATGAGCCTAACTAGCGCCACCGGAGAGATTAGGAACTATTATTTAAAGCTGAAAGCGGTCACTTTTGCAACAATTCTGCCATAAGAGATTGGCATCCTTTCTATACCATCCATAATTAATTCACTCACTCGTCATTTTTTCTTTAGTGTATAATATCTATTTCAGTTTATAATTGATATATATATATGTATATAGTAGTGTGACTACTTAAAAAACACTTCAAAATATTCAATTTATGGAATATTTTGATTTGTTCCCTAATTGGATAGATGGCAGCACCATCTCTCTCGCTATACCGTAATCCAATAAAGGATTACTATTTTGTAATCTAGGATTATCTAGGATTATGATTAGTACTGCTCACTATTAGAGTTGGTCAAAGGCGCTTAGCCTTTCAAAGATAGCATACACCAGAGAATTTGGGACGGGTACCGCCGTGGCCGGGTGGTCTAGGGTTCGATTCCCGCCTCGGCCAACGGTGGACTGGTCACTTTTTCTTTAGTATATGATATCTATTTCAGTTTACAGGATTCAAGCCTCAATGCCTAAAAATTATGCATAAGAAAAAATACAAAATGATGTATTACGGTACGGTAGTAATTTTCGCCGTAGGTACGAGTATATTATCTAAATGTGTTAATGGGGTATATGGCGTAGCTTTTCGCTCTGATGCCAAGGTCGTACTCAAATCCAATTTTTTTCTTGCTGATTCCTAATGCTGCTGAATTTACTTACGTAAGCTACAAATAAAGAAATTACCTGATTGAGGGATGGTGCCGGCGGCGGCGCTTCGGAGGACGTGTGCACATGTAGCAACATACACGCCAATACAAAAACCTGTAAACGTACCAATAATACTCGTATTATATAAGATAAGATAAGATAACTGTTTATTTGTTTGCCACAATACACACAAAATATTCAAATACAGAAATGACATAGGTACACAGAACAATCCAGAAAATCAATAAAAATTACAACAACAAATAAGTCACACCGATTTTTACATAATATGTAGAGAAAAAGGAAAAAATACATAAAAATACTGTTTTATATCAGACTATACTCCCCAAAAAAGTTCAGCCGCTATCGGTATCTTATATCTTATAATTAAAAGCTTTGAGCTGAGCGCCTGCAAATATTAAATAGCAATTCTTTGTCGCGTCCATATATTATTTGAACGTTTAAACCAAGTTTAAACGAAATGTACCCGTACCATGAGTCACTGACAGTGTCAAAACTGACATTGCGCTAACGTCTACGTAATTTATTTTCTATACATCTCGCTCGCACTAATAAGCCAGTATGAGCGAGATGCATAGAAACTATAGAAAGTAAGTTACGTTCTCGATGGCGTTTATGTCGGTGCCAAACTGGTGGTAGCCACACTGGCAAAAATTCGCAAGGTTCAGTGATTTCTTGCAAGAAAAAAAAGTAAGGAGTCTACTGGGTTCCCTATTGTGTTCCAGAAAGTTTTTTGACATATTTTTGTATTGCATAATGTTACTTTCATTCATTACCATTCATTACCATTATGTGGCTTGGTGTTTCCACGTGCTCTCAATGTGCACGGGGGTTCGCCTCGAAGATCGGCTACATCAGCCATATTCGGGCGCACGAGCGCCGAGCTAACTGTAACAGTTAGCTCCTAGTTACTAGGAGTCGAAGTGGTCGCCATGGTCGCGCACATCCGCCGAGCTAACTGTAACAGTTAGCTCCTAGTTACTAGGAGTCGAAGTGGTCGCCATGGTCGCGCACATCCGCCGAGCTAACTGTAACAGTTAGCTCCTAGTTACTAGGAGTCGAAGTGGTCGCCATGGTCGCGCACGAGCGCCGAGCTAACTGTAACAGTTAGCTCCTAGTTACTAGGAGTCGAAGTGGTCGCCATGGTCGCGCACATCCGCCGAGCTAACTGTAACAGTTAGCTCCTAGTTACTAGGAGTCGAAGTGGTCGCCATGGTCGCGCACATCCGCCGAGCTAACTGTAACAGTTAGCTCCTAGTTACTAGGAGTCGAAGTGGTCGCCATGGTCGCGCACATCCGCCGAGCTAACTGTAACAGTTAGCTCCTAGTTACTAGGAGTCGAAGTGGTCGCCATGGTCGCGCACATCCGCCGAGCTAACTGTAACAGTTAGCTCCTAGTTACTAGGAGTCGAAGTGGTCGCCATGGTCGCGCACGAGCGCCGAGCTAACTGTAACAGTTAGCTCCTAGTTACTAGGAGTCGAAGTGGTCGCCATGGTCGAAATCGGCCGGAAGGATCATCATCATCATCAATGTTACTTGGCAGAAATGTCTTTTGGCAGAATTACCTTTCGCATACTGCTTTTCGCAAAGTATTATTTTGCAGAATTTCTTTTTGCATAATATTATTTGGCAGAAAAGCCTAACCTAACCGACTTAGAAAATTCTGCCAAATGAATATTATGCGAAATTACTATTATTATTATCATTATATTAGTATCATATGTGTTAGTATCATTCGACTAGAAGTTTCTGCGTACGTTAATTAATACGTTACTAAATTAATACGTGTTATCCGAACTGTATTTCTGACAAATAATATTCTGCCAGAATATTATTTGTCAGAATTTATTTATTTATTTATTTATTTATTTCATTCTACACACACACACACACACACGCACGCACACACACACACACACACACACACACACAGGTGTCATAGGTGAGATAATTTAGAACCTTGTGGCAAGTTCACAACATGTGTATTATGATATGTCAGTCCGTTTAACTATACCTGAAGGAGGAAGCCATCACGTCTCCGATGTTGGACAGGCATAGCAGCATCAGCGGTATACCGAGGATCGCATAGAAGATGGTGACCACCTTCCCAGTTTGGGTCTTCGGTGCGATGTGTCCGTATCCTGGATGTAATAAAACTAAAGCTAAGGCAAAAACACGCATAAAAGCACTACCTGATTCCTGATTAATTTACAATTTTGCAATCAAAAGTTGTGTTCGCTGCGCTCGGACCAATAAATTGCCTCGGATAGAAATGTATCGCTTTATGCTCTTGTTGTACAATCTACGATTTCATTCAAGATAAATAGTTAATGTCAAATTTTGTAAAGTGTGCTCAAATAACCATGCTAGAGGACTAGAGGAGTTTTAACTAAGTATTAAGTAGTACAAATTTCAATGAAGCAAGAGATAACGAACCTTATATTAACGCCATAAGAACTACTTAGTTCCATTATCGCACAATAGTAGAGCCACGTCCACGTGCGAGGTGCGAGCCGCGCGTGTGCTGAGTGACGTCATCCGATAATAGTATCGAGAACACTCACGCCAACAACTGCTCGGTAATTTCGGTTTACCGTATGTAAGCATCGGTGGTTCAGTGGTAGAATGCTCGCCTGCCACGCGGGCGGCCCGGGTTCGATTCCCGGCCGATGCATATTTATTTTTATTTTTAATTTTTGAAAATGATACCTAGTGATATTTTTATATCGATATAGTTAACGATGTTTATTGCGAGTAGGTATATTTTTAAATTGCATAATTTCAAGGTACTCTTGTGTTGTGTAAACATTGTCTGACTCAATGATTGGCCGTACGTACTTAATTCGCCCGAATTACGAGTTTTTCTTCCAACAGTTTAATTATGATATCGTGCTTCGGACACTTTACTTAATTAAGCCCAGCATGCTCCATCCATGCGCTTGTCTTATTTAGAGAAGATCAGTACTTATTATAGGTTCCGTCATCGGTTTTCCCCAAGTTCATGAAGAATTTGATTTCTTGGATTTAGCTTAGAATTAATTCAAGGGATCAACTGCGCTTTAGTCTAGGTCGTATTTTTAGGGTTCCGTAGTCAAGTAGGAACTCTCATAAGTTTAGCCATGTATCTGTCCGTCCGAGGCTTTGCTTTTGCTCCGTGATCGTTAGTGCTAGAAAGCTGTATAATAAAATAAGTCAATCATGCCAACAAAGTGGTAAAATAAAAACTAGAGAAAAAAAATTGGGTACCCTCCCTACACGTAAAGAGGCGATGTTTTTTTTTCTTGATAATGATTTAAAGTGGCACAGAAATCAAATTCGTAAAATTCTGTGAAATCGTGCTAGCTGATGCTGGTACGTCTAAACCATAGTTCACTGATTTAGACGTACTAGCATCAGCTGCCTGTCTAAAACGATATAATGAAATATATAAATTCCTTGTCTACCTACACCTAATGTAATGTGTGTTTTTTTTTCTGTAATCTTTTTTCATTATGTGGTGCACAATAAAGAATATATTATTATTATTACCTTTATGGTTTATTTTTTTATGGACACAATGTCTGAAATAAACAATTTTTAATTTTTAATTTTTTTAATTTTTTATTTTTTATTTTTTTTTTAATTTTTTTAACACTAGCTAATGACATTTCCTTTATTATTATTGTTTATTTTTATCATTTTAATTGTTATCACTGTTGTTGACTGAATAACAAAATTGCATGAAATGTAAATAGATTTTTTAAAAGGTAAGATTAAGATGTACATATTTTGCATGCTATAAATACGGCTAAATGTGTGATACTTATAATTATAATAAGACCTATTGTTAAACCACATTTAATGCAAATAAATGATTTACTTTACTTTTTACTTTTTAAGTGACTCTCTTTAGTATCCGTCCAGTGTCCATGTTCTGTGTTAGCTATTTTCTCATTTTTGTTTCATTTCAATGGTCACCGTCGCAACCAAGGTAACGCATATCTCGATCGGGAAACCCGCGCGATGACATTTTCGGTTATTTAGAGCACAAATGTTATCCGCGATCAATAATTAACATATTAAACGTAATAAATGGACCGGTGGTATTTTTAGGCAATCGAAGCTTCCGCCGGACGCCGCCGAGGCCGACTCCTTCGTGCTGTCTGGCTGTTGCTTTACTGAGACTATAGTAGGGGGCAGAACCGGCAGAAAAGGGTTAGTTACCTAATTTCTACAACTACAACACTAAAGTCTAAACTTATTGTAAAGACATGGTCCATCGATGCATCGCGATGTGCACGTGGGGCAAACCCTTCCCTTGAAATGCTTGGATAGGGATAGGAGGTAACCTATAATAGTGTTCGGGCTGTAGGTACGGCCAAGAAGTTTCGGTAATACCATTTCGTACCTTGTCACAGTGACAATAGTATGAGGTCCCAAGCGACTTTCATATTGATTGTCACTATGACAAGATACGAAATGGTATTACCGAAACTTCTTGGCCGTAATTAAATTATATCATCATCATCATCTATTTATTTAGTAACAATTAAAACTAGGCACATGCACACAGAAAATATTACAAAACATAGCCACCATAGACCAATTAAAAGTAATAATAATAATACTTAATCAAATAACAATAAAAAGTAGAAGTTTCCAAAATTCAATAATCAATTGAAAATAATAAAGAAAAATGTCAACAAGTAAAAGTAAAAAAAATATAAAATAATATCATTAAAAATGTCAGAATAAGTAAAATTCATTAAGTGAAAAAAAATATCATCGTAAAAAGTACCTGAATTAAAAATAAAAATAGTTTCAAAAGTTATTTTGACTGTACCTACAATCTACATAATACTAATAGTCTGTACGAAAAGAGAAATAATAAAGTCGTGGAATGTATGGGGCCCAATACACTCTTCTCATCCAGGACACACTGATGACGATGACAGACTTGTGGCAATAAAATTCACTGTGACATGGTTAACTCGTGGACTCTACATTCAAACTGAAAGGTCTGTCCAGGTCATTCAGTTTAGGCTTTCACACTTAATTTTGTTTTATCTACGGCGGAGTGATTATTGTAAAGGGGCCCACAGACTAGGCCTGTCAGTTAGAACAAAAAATTGACAGTTCCGAACAACTGACAGGCCAATATCGTCCGGCGGACTGATAGTCGGTGGGCCCCTTAACAGCTACTTAACTTTCAAAAGAATGCGAGTAAAATATGACAGTGTTGACAGTGCTCCCGAAATAGTACATTTCGATGCTAGTGCGGAAAGTATGTCATTACTTCACGAGTACCGAGATATCTTGCCACGAGCTGTAGGCGAGTGGCAAGACTCGGGATGAGTGAAGAATGACATTTCCGCACGTGTATCGAACGACGTTTTTTAATACAGTTGTTGCGAAAAAATAAGAAAAGCAACAAGTAAGGAATGGAATTCGAAACTTTTATATTATTAATTCTGTGACATCATTGACATTGACATTATGAAGAAGTGTTTTTCTAGCTTTTATTCGACTAGAATAGATTTTGTTATTATTATTGAACCCACTTCAATGAAAGTTTTTTTTTAATGCATGTTGTATAAGTATTATTGTATATTGTAAAAATTAAAACATTTACTATTATTACCTAAATATCGTTGTTTTTGATTGTTTGTGTATCGTATATTTATAAAAACATTATCGAATGTTGCCTTTGGAAACTTAAAACATTCTTGCAGTAAGAAAATACGCCTCTTCTTTGACAGGCGTTCCGTTCCATTCAGACAACTTATTAAGAACGGTTTTTCAACATTAAAAAATAAACGTGTTATAATACTTATAATGATGAAGAGGTAAGTAATAAAATATGAAATATGCATATTTTTCGTATTCTTATATTAACAGTAGGTTTTTATGTTGATTACGACGTTTAAAGGAAACTAATATTAACATTCATCAATAAGTAGTCATGAATTGGAACAAGTAAAAATTTAAAAAAAATGGAAAAGTAAAAAGCACTAGTTCGCGAAAACCAACTTTCCGCACGCTAAACAGCCACGAAAAGTAGCACTTTTTGAGCAACTGTATTAAAAATGATATTTTACTAGAGGTCTCTTCTACAGAGTTAATCCTAATTCTTACGTCCCTGACCGAGCCCCAAATTATTGTCAATCTAACATGATGGCTGACATTACCTGTCCGCTATTAATATCATTTGTAAATGATACAAAAAGTGGTTTTTGTTATTCTGGTTGTTCTACCTGAGATAATGTTCATACCTATTCAACAGAAAATGTTCTGTAGTAAGTAAAACCACTGCTTTAAATTCCACGATTTTCACTTAATAATTTAATTGAATTAAATGGGACGTTAATAATTATTTACTATTTATTTATTATTATAACAACATATTTACAAAGCAGTTTGCACCAAAGCGCTGGCAAATTTATACATGCAAATAGCAAAACAGTACATAATCATTGAAATACAATTTAGTCATGTAATAGTTATTTACGATACAAGTGCGGAAAAGAGGAAATTCGAAACGAGTGGCGATAAATTAAAACACGACCGCAGGGAGTGTTTTAAATCGACACGAGTTGCGAATTACCTATTCGCACGTGTATCGAACAACGTTTTACAGTACATATGGCCCTTTAAACTTTCGACATATGCACGAAAAGTGCTCTTTTTCGCACTAGTGCGAGAAAGTAGCACCATATGTACTGTAAATAATAAAATAATGTTGTTAATCGGGTGAACTAACTTATCGATAACAAATTTTAAGAGGATAGTGGACAACCGCTTCTCCATACTAACTTAGTCCTCAGTTTCTTTCCTGACATTATGGAAAAAAAACATGTTTCATGCTCTGGAAGCGGGTCGTTGTTGTTCTAAAAAGTGTGCAGAAAATGATACGATTCTGCTCTAGAGCACTGAACTTTCTAAGTACGTGTTTTCTTTTTTTTACTTTAAGCTATTAAAATTTTGGTTTTGAATGGATTTGTTATACAATTTCCATTCTGATAATTATCTCCCCATTTCATAAATAACGATATTTTTACCTAAATTGTTAATTGAGATTACCCTCAAGAAATACTACTAGCCGTGTAGCCGTGTTTTTTTAAATGCACATGTAAATGAAATGAAATGAAATTTATTATTCATAACACACAGTTATAGGTCAATACATAATTAGATTATTTTACATTTACAGTACTGGCCAATAATATATCACCTCCATGTTTTTACGGTATAAGTTTTTTCAAATATTTGTGAGTGAAGTATTTGTGAGTGTATTTTACTTTACTTGTATTCGAAATGAAAAGTAGTGTTTAACTCGGGGGAAAGGCACCATTTCAGTCTCGGAATATTGGCGCTCTCACTGCGTTCGAGCGCCACACTACCTCGATAGGAATGGGTGCCTTTCATCCCTTGTTTAACAATCTACTATTACAAAATTTATTGTATATTAACCATAGCCCCTTCTTTTGAATGTTTTATTTATAACTGTTATGAAAACATTTCTTTCAATGCACTGCTCGGTCCTAAAGTGTGAAATAATACATTTTATACGCGATACATACATTTGATACGCCATCGGATTTGTGTATGATACCTATATTACCTATATGCGTATGAGAATATTGTTGAGTGAGTGGTGGGAGAGTCCAGGTAATGGTGCAAACAAACCGATGTTATCAGTGGATTGAAGGCCGGTGCTGGGAACCAATTGTTTTCGGAAGGCCGAATGTGCCGGTACAATTATTGTTTCGATACCTTGCACTAATTACCGCTATAGGTACTTACTACTTACTACAATGTAATTCTTGCAATAGTTTATTAAGATTCCATCGCTACATGTTGCATTTTGAATACCACCGGCGCTAGCATGCATGTCTGCCTACACCAGAGCGTAGGTGATTGAGTGGCACGGAGTAATGTAGTTTATAATTCTAAAGTACTTGGTACTATAACAATAGTATTCTTAAGCAATTCTTAAGTAACCATCGGAAGACCTTACATTCTTTGGTTTACGGTTTAGTTAAGAAATCTTACTAAGCAAACCTATGTTGAGGGATAAGAAACGTAAGGCAGGCCACCAGAGACTTTTAGCCTCCTAGCCGAATATGGTATAGATAGGGGGTATTATCCATACCTACCTACGACTATAGCACTTTTTAGGGTTCCGTACCTCAAAAGGAAAAAACGGAACCCTTATAGGATCACTCGTGCGTCTGTCTGTCTGTCCGTCTGTCACAGCCTATTTTCTCCGAAACTACTGGACCATTTAAGTTAAAATTTGATACACATATGTAAGTTTGTGACCCAAAGATGGACATGTAGCGTAAACAAATTAATTTGAAACACGGGGGCCACTTTTGGGGGGTAAATGAGAAAATTAAAAAATTAAGTTTGTCAAACTATATAGTGTTACATATCAAATGAAAGAGCTCATTGTGAGAATCTCAAATATATACTTTTTATAATTTTAAGATAAACAGTTTAGAAGGTATTTAAGAAAATGGGCAAAAAAATGATCATTCCCCCCGTTATCTCCGAAACTACTAGGTCAATTTTTTTTTTAAATACACAAAATAGATCTCTACCTATAGATCACCGGAAAACCTATTAGAAATGTGTATTCAAGCGTGAGTCGGACTTAATTACTTAGTTTTTGATCTGACCCCTAGGGGTTTTGTAAAGACATTTCACATAAAAAATACATTGTTTAAATTGTGTAATGTACGGAGCCCTTGGAACGCGAGTCTTGTAATTTTACAATCACATATTGATATTTGGCGAGATCTAAATTGTTAAAGGGCCACCCCACACTAGGCGTCTTTTGAGCGTCGGCAGTCTGACTAGACAGCATTATGAAATATAGCGTCGCTGCGCAGTTGCGCTAACGTAGCGTCGAGCAGCAGCTATAGAGTTGACCAGACGCCAACGCTCGGGAGACGCTAGTGTGGGGTGGCTCAAAAACTTGATGACCTGCGCTTGGGCAGACTATTCAAGAAAACTGTGTATCTTGAATCTTTTCAAAGTTTTCACGACCATCTTTTTTGACGACTACACAAAATTGACCTTCAGGCATCTCGAGCCATCAAGACTGCCCTATAGGTATCTCAGACCGATCGATTTGTTTTCGGATAAAATATCAAACATAGATCCTTTCCATAGGTCAAGATTGCCTGCCAATGTCAAATATCAAAAGTGCGACCAAAATCGGAATTCCAACTCACCGTATCTCCTGAATACAGCATTTCGTAGTTTTCACTCCGATAATCTACATTCTAGCGGCCGTTATGAAGCTCTCAACCGGTCACGTTTTTTAGGGTTCCTTACCCAAAGGGTAAAAACGGGACCCTATTACTAAGACTCCGCTGTCCGTCTATCTGTCCGTGTCCGTCTGTCACTAGGCTCTATCTCATCAGTCGTGATAGCTAGACAGTTGAAATTTTCACAGATGATTTCTGTTGCCGCTATAACAACAAATACTAAAAAGTACGGAACCCTCGGTGCGCAAGTCCGACTCGCACTTGGCCGGTTTTTTTCATTTGTATTAGTCTGCCTCTTTCGAGCTCATAAAATGCTCATGTACAGTGATGGTGATGGCCCTAGCGTAAGCTGCGTTGACGTCATTGTAATAGATCTGTGGCCTTTTCCTAGAGGGTGGTTGTGAAAACACAGAAAATATACTTTATGATATGTAATAACATGTCATTTATTGTCACCGTATTCATAAAGGGGCCCACTGACTACCAGTCCACAGGACGATATCAGCCTGTCAGTTGTTCGGAACTGTCAAATTTTTGTTCTAACTGACAGGCCGATATCGTCCGGCGGACTGATAGTCAGTGGGCCCCTTTAGGTACCTACATAATTCCTTAACAAGCCTATTCATTTCAAATATGCCCTCTGACCGTGTTTTGAGATATTACCTAAACATTATCGCCTAGCTAGTCCGATGTTGTGATTGTAGCCGCTGAAACCTGCGCGCGCGCAGCTATAGTTACATAAGAGCGCGACGCGCGCGCACGCGACTTAAGTATAGCGTAGATCATTTAATGTAACAAGTGTTAAGTGCTCCTGAAAAATGATATTTGGTTTGTATATTTTTTTAACGTATGTTATAATTTATGGGAAATAGGTAAATATTTATTTACGTGTCATATTGCATTAAAAAGTTTATATTTGTTAAATTTGAGAAAAAGTTAAAGTGATCTTAATTACTATTAATTAGGAAAACACAAACCACAATAAACTTTTATTACGGTTTGTGTTTTCCTCTTTTATTGATATAAAAGGTATGTATTTTTTATTTTGTTTAGATAATTATTATTTTTATTGCACAAAATAATTGAAATTTAATTATGAATTTAATTTAAAATTTTAAATGCACTATACAGCTGTCTCTTTTTCCCTCTCTCTATCTCTCACACACATACTCTCTTTGTTTTGTTTTATTTGACAATAATTGAGCCAGCAATTTAGCCAAAACAAATATAAATAAGTTTTTAATACCAATAAAAAAAAAAAAGTTGTTACTATAAAATTTAGCTCAGCCCTTAATAATTAAACAAACCATATACCCACATTACCCACCCAGTTATTGATCCGGCTGCTTACTGCAGGTTATCAAGTATAATATGTATATCCTTTGTGTTTAAAAACTTTGTCAAATTGTTTTGAGTTTTCGATGAATGTGTTATGATACGACTAATTCGAGCTAATTTAAAATTTTCCGTATCGTAACATTCGTAACTTAGCTGCGCGTAACTAAGACTACGCCCATGGGGTTAGTTTTCCGGAAAAATATTCGCAATTCAGGAATTTCCTCAGAAAATTCAGAATTTGCATCTGGTAGCCCTACATGGGGTTGGCCGGTCGAAGTATTTTACAGATGGCGCCAGCATAGCTTGCCCTGTCATCTTGTCAATCCCTAAAATTCTGTCAAATTCTTCGTTTTTTTTTTTTTTAATTTTATGGCCTGGATTGCCATCCCTTTAAGCCAAATCTCATAAAACAAAACTAGAGAAAGGGGCAGGCTATAATGGCGCCATCTATGCAATCCTTTACGGTACAATGCGGATCATAGGGCCTACCATGATCAATGGAAACCCCCAAACTTGCAATATGGGGGTTTTCAGAAAAATGGTACCATTTACTTTTTTTCGAAAACCATCAACTGTTAAATAGTGCGTTTATTAAAATGTAAGGAATCGAATGGTGGCATATTTTTTACACGACTGCCCAAAAAAGGAGTGTATTGTTTTTGTCCCTATTTGGAAGTTAAAAAAAAATTTTTTTGAAACAGGATTTTTTTATTATTCCCATATATTTTTTAAGTTTCCAATACATTGTGATAAATTGCTAATTTTTTATCTATTTTACTAGATTTAGTTAAACAATTCAACATGTGTCAACAACCCTATTGCCACTGTGACAAGGTATGAAATGGAACTCAAATTAAATTCCTTAACCGCACTTGTGACAAAACCTTTATAAAGTAGGTAGCTCTAGGTAACCTAATGAACAAAAGACATACTAAAAATTTAATGAATCTAGGCTGTGATATAGGGAAGGTAACCCTTACGCAAATATCCCAGCATGTTACAAAATGACAGATTTTCTAATAATTTTCTGACTAACATAATACAAATCTTTAGTTTATGTTGCGATTTAGGTCAAAGCAAAGAGGATATAATAAGATAGAGCGGTACTGTCATAGTAAATTTTGTAACCACTGTAAATTCACTGCCATCTATCGACATACTTTAAAACTAAAAATAAAGATTTATAAAAATACGTTAAAATGTATTTGAATATGGATAAATGATTTTTTTTATTTGCATTAATTATTTTTATATGATTTTGACCCATGTTCTTTCACTGATATGCGTTAAAATTATAAATAATAAACGAAACCGTCAACGCCCTCTATACGAGAGTAGGCCAAAGCTAGTGGCGCCATCTGATCGAGAATCAAATTTTCGTGATTTTCGAGGCACCTTTTTTCCTTAGACTGTATCCATCTATTACGGAGTTATATCTATCTTTGGTCAAAGGTATATTTTGTACACTACACCAAAACGTTGGTAATCCCAACCTTTAAGTCGTCAAGCCAGTCCACAAAAGGTTTCGTTGCCACAGACGATCCTTGAACAAGCACAAGCCCTTACGCAACCCCGCCCGCCCACGCCGCTACCACGACAAACACGTTTACGACAATCCCATATACGCAACATACATTGCTTCCTTACTACCAAGCGTAACCGAAACAGCGCATCGCAGCCCGCAATGTAACGTAAACAATCGAGTATCACAAGTGTGTGCAATAGAGTAAAGTTACATTGGTAGTCATAACAACGCTAGTTAAAATTATACGACGGGTCTAATTTGGGAATTTGTGGCCTAACATTTGTTGATGTCATTCAATTCATAATTTAATTTGATTAGCCTAACTCAATTTGGTGTAGATAATGAAGATTTTGTAAGGGTTTTGAGGCCAGGGTCAGATAACAACGTATTGTCATGTCATGTCATGTCATCAGGTAAGTACATAAGTTAAGGTCTGGCTGTCAACCATAAAGCTTTTTCTGAATTGAATAAGTATCTGACCATCATATTGCAGAATTCCTAACATAAAGTAAGATATTTAAAGGGGCCCACTGACTATCAGTCCGCCGGACGATATCGGCCTGTCAGTTGTTCGGAACTGTCAAATTTTTGTTCTAACTGACAGGCCGATATCGTCCGGCGGACTGATAGTCAGTGGGCCCCTTTAAATCAGTTTTAAAATAGGCGCTAAATATTTATTTTATATGATTGGATTCCATTTGGCACGAAACTTATCACCGCTTTCCAAAGCAACCAATATAAATTATAATTATAAATATTATAAAAAGGTCAAACTATGTAATAGTCACGCAACAAGAATTATTGACTCGCATTTTAATTTATGTTTACAGAAAAAATTTAAACCTTGTTTAATAAATTTTACGAAATGTCGAGGTTTCCCGCTATACCTGGTGAAAGCGCCGATTTCCGGGTATACCCGGGAAAATTCAGTCTCAAGAATTGCCGGGAGCATGTCCTACGGGCTTAGCACGGTTATTGTCATATTGCGCGTGAAATGGTTATTATCATATTGCGCGTGATAGGACTGCTGTCTTCTAACGTTATCGTAAAAAACTGTCATTTTGCGAGCATGGTACCGGGCTACGATAACAATATCCCGTCGATAATGCAAGTAATCGACAATCATTTTTTTTTTCCTTTTCTTGATGGACTTGAGGGCGGTGTTGCCCGTAGCCAATGTCACGTAAAAGGGTAGGAACAAAATAAATGCTCTTAGAGCACGACGCTGTTCGGTGGTTGTTGTAGTTGTCTCGTAAAACCGATAGCTGGATTTTACGAGAAGCACGTGGACTACCGGCCGTTGACTCCAAAATGGTGGATAAACACGCTTTGAGATTAATTCTCCATTCACTGCACACTACCACATTAGATTATTGTATATTAAAGCTATCGATATTACACTTTAAACAATATTAATGAGCAAAAAACAAAGGAATTAATCACGAGGCTACTATCAAGATGGCGTTAGAACCGGAAATCTCTAATCGACAATCATTCGTTAGTGACCACGATTGTCTATGCCTAGAGTTTTTGAAAGATCCATTCAATAGGTGGCCTTATTCAATTGTCGGACATGTGTCAGATGAAGTTTGAACGCGAATAGCTAGATTTATTATTACACTTCGAAATTATAGGCCATAACACACCATCGTACCGCACCGTGACTTTGGAGCAATTCTAGAGGGTCCTTTACGCTCATGCGCGAATCACGGCGCGAAGCCGCGAACGCGAGTGTGGAGTCTAGTTCGCTATTCAGCGAAATCGACTCCACATTCGCGTTCGCGGCACAGAATAACTAATAGTACTACCGTACAGAAAATTCACTCCTTCACAAAAGCCAGATTTAGGTATAAAATTATACCTACACTCGCCGCCTGCAAGCAAAATTGAAACTAATAACCGCGCACGAACCGTGAATCTTCTTTGCGCGCCGCAGTTTTATGACCGAGCTGCGAGTGTCGGCACGGGGTTGTCACTTGACAAGTTTTTGTACCTATACCTACTGATTTATTATTTTTAAGATAAATATGTAGGAATTACAAACGTTGATTCTGTAAACATAAAATTTTTAGCCGGAGATAGTATGTCTGATTCTCACGGAAGTAGGTATGCCACAGAAGTACTTATTCCTTTGAAAATATGTCGGTCAATATAGTCCGGAATTTTAAAAAAAAAATGTTTTTTCTGCTTCCTTGATCTTCCGTTTATTCAGACATCCGTAAACAGAACATTATCTTTTATACAGATTAGATCACGATTTAGGTTTCGAAGCCATTGCGTATTTTCAATTTTGCGCGAGCGCCACGTGACACGATTCGTGCGAGCCGAGCGGCAGCCCACTGCCATACACCTGCCCGGGCGGTGCGCCGGCCAAATATACCTAAACTACACAGTGACACCCCCCTGTTCGCGGCTTCGCGCCGCGATTCGCGCACGAGTGTGGAGGGCCCTTAGGAATAGGGACACAAACAGTGTCCCATATTTCCATGTTTTTCTTTTTTTTTCATGGAAATATGGGACACTTGGCAACACTGGCGCACGTGTGCGGCAGTCTGTAAGGTAGGATCGCACCGTTTTGACGGTTCGGTGCGATAGTATGGAAGCCCACGCCAGTACTACCTATTCCTAGAACTGCACCAAGGTCATTGTGCGACGCCCCCATAAGTAAGAGCGAGAAAGAGATATCGCTTTCTCGCTCTTACTTATGGATGCGTCGCACAATGACCTTGGTGCGGTGCGACGGTGTGTTACGACCTGTAAAGGCAAATACGTCAAAACGGTGCGAACCTTACAGACTGCCGCACACGTGCGCCAGTGTTGCCAAGTGTCCCATATTTCCATGAAAAACATTCATTCATTCATACATGACTACGATAACAATATCACGTCGGTAATGAAAAAAGTTATCGACAATCATTCGAAAGTGACCACGATTATCTATGCCTAGAGTGTATGTCAATGGCTGGCCTTATTTAAATTTCGGACGTGTGTCGGACAAAGATTGAACACGAATAGTTAGTTTTATTACTACACTTCCAAATTGAAAAGAGTTTAAATGAGTGACAGTTGAGTGACAGCTTTATACAAATTGACTTGCATTATATAGTTTGTCAAAAGGGCCCTCCACACTCATGCGCGAATCGCGGCGCGAAGCCGCGAACGCGAGTTTGGAGTCTAGTTCGCTAATCAGCGAAATCGAATCCACACTTGCGTTCGCGGCTTCGCGCCGCGTAGTCTGGAGCGGGCTAAACATGAATCTAGTATAACATGGATCGGTCATGAGGGGTGGGGCGAAATGACCGAACGGGATAGTCTTATGTATCTTTAAGTAGTAGTGACAGAGAGCAATATATTACTTTTTGTCTTTGTCATAGTTTCACTTTTCCACCGCTGCCACAACCGAAATTGTGGCAAACAAATAAGTACGTGACATGTCATGCTTCGTTGCTTGTTTAATTATTGTTGTTTTCTATGAAATTGTGCTTTCTCTTATAAAACATAGTGATGGTTAGCGTTTTGAATTGATAAAATAATGGTGAATTGTTCTGTAATTGGCTGTCATAGCCGCTCTGAGCAAAGATATGAGAACATAACCTTTCACACGTAAGTACGGTATTTTACACCTTCCTCTTAACGCAATATGTGAGAATAACATCGTAAAATTACGTTACACTCAAGCAATGTAGAATCAAACGATTTCAATAAAAATATCACAATTATTTACGCAAATTAACAAAACATTATTTGTAAAATTATCCGCCCAAATTACGTAGGTTGTTTGTGGTAATCTGTCAGCTACTCAGACGAGTCTGAAGTCAGCCGTTTTTAATCTTCTTCTTAATTTAGCTGCATAACAATCATGTTAGGGATACCAGATGAAGATATCATCATTTTATGGGTAATTTTGACTTAAGTTTTTCGTATTTCTAATTCTAAAAAATAAAATAAACAAATGTTGTGAAGATTAAATGTGGTGTACATTAATTGGTGTGAATAATGTGATTGTGATTTGTGATTTCATAAAATTTTAACTCATAATACATTTTATTTTACGTTTTATTTACTAAACATGTTTAGTTTTGTACCACCTGCGCGAATTATAGGAGGTATTTCATTGTTCATACGCCTAAATAGAACGGCCCATTGACATTTATTCAACAATTTTAATACCGTCAAACTTTGCCTCCAGGGTAATCGCCCCAACGTAATTTTTACCAATATGGTACCCCCACGTTTATGACGTCATCTATGTCTATCCCTTACGGGCGCACGCGGTAGCCCGCATCTATGTAATGCTACTCGTAGAGTCGTAGGTCTATGGGGCTAAAGGACCGTCTCATTTCAAACATAGACATTTCAAACAAGAGAGAGAATCATACTATCTTTGTCTTACACTAGTACTAGCACCCAAAAGAAAAGGATGAGTATAGTTTTTTTTGTTCTTATTTACTGATAAGATTTGCTTGACCAACTATAAGGCCCCATACGCACGAGAGCTTAAAAAGCGTTGCGTGTGGGACGCACCCATAAGTAAGAGCGAGAAAGCGATATCTCTTTCTATAAGCTCTCGTGCGAATGGGTGGGGCCTAACATGCACGGATAATTGTGTTCTCTCAACTTAAAGCACACTCGAGCGCGAATCGCGGCGCGAAGCCGCGAACGCAAGTTAATCTAAAGCGAAATCGACTCACGCTCGCGTTCGCGGCTTCGCACCGCGTAGTCTGTAGCGGGCTTAACGTTTTGACAATTGACAATATTGACATTGACAAGCACGCGTGCGCGTCTGAAGAAAATACATGTTTCTCTAAAGAACAATAATTTATTTATAGAAAAAGTTATAGTTCGTGTAGATTGTTTGACCAATAATCAATAACTGACTTTATCATGAATTTGTTTTTCAGTCGATGACGATGCTTAGGCGCAGAAGAAAATGCTAGCGAAATATATATATATACTCCCTGTTTAGACACGTGGAAAGAATGAGTGGAAAAAGGCTAACAAAGAGAGTGTATAAGGGAGAGGTAGAAACGGGAGTTGGGAAGGGGCAGACCTCGGCGGACTTTTTCTGATCAGATCGGGGAAATCCTGAAGAAAGACCAGGTAGAGCACCCTAAACCGGCGAGCGTGTATGAGGAACGTTATGAAAGTGAAGGTAGCGAAAGAGGTATGTCAGGATCGTAACAAGTGGAAATCCGTGGTCTCTGCCTACCCCTCCGGGAAATAGGCGTGATTATATGTATGTATGTAAGTTTGTTAAACTATCACTAACTGAACGTGAACTTCCAATATTACTTGGAACTCCGGTGGCCGTATAAGAAGTGTAACACTCTTACGGTAGATATCGCTAGGGTCCCCTAGACCCATATAGTGGGAAGATTTGCTGACTATGGATGAGGTCTTGGTGGCTCAATTGGCAGAGCGCTGGAGTATAGATCCAGAGGCCGTGAGTTCAAGTCTCGCCCAAGGCAGTAATTTTTCCACTTTTAAATTTATTCTAAGCTTAATAGCATCGATCGCAGACGTTTCTGCTTGTTAAAAACTACGTAATTATTCATACATTTACTCACACTATAGAAAAAGTGCATAAGGATTCTAACAAATATTAAAAACTTTGAAACCCGTCGACCTCACTCAAAACTTCAAAAACATTTTTTTCTTACCCTGTCTGTACCTATATTCTAGAACCTGGTTTTGTATGCAAGAATCCAAGTTTATTGACAAAAAAGACCACCACACTTTGTGCCATAAATTATGTAGGGCTCCGTGGCTCAGTTGGCAGAAGCGATTGGACCGATGTTCCAATGGTCGCAGGTTCGTTTAAAAATCTGGAGTAACGCTCGCATATGTTTCTGCTTAAAAAAAAAGTTAAGTATGGGTATTAGCACATTGTGTGTGTGTGTGTGTGTGTGTGTGTGTGTGTGTGTGTGTTAAGATCATTTCTTACAGGTAGATGTTGCTGAATACTGAGAAACAAAAAAAAACCCCCTGACTTAAAAACGAGAGCTTTCTAAAAGTGACATTATTTTCTCATAATTTGCCAATGAACCGCCATACTAGCCTGCACCACTATACCTATACAACTCATGACCTCATCTAATCTATTTTGTTTCTGTTTCAGTCATAACATATTAGAGGACACTCAAATTATCGAGGACATGGAAGACTTATTTAGAAAAGGGATAGTCATAAAATTTAGCTATCGAACGAAAGAAGAAAAGTTCTTACATTCCGCCTGGAACAAACCTCTCAGCAAGTGGCATGTCCATGCATTTCGAATAGTCAATAGTCAGTGTTTATTTGTAAAACATATGTAGGTGAATCTATTACAGTGTAAAGGATTTTTTTTTACAAACTTAAGTTGCAACGTTGCAATGTATGTATCAAGTCCTGCAAGATAAATTAGACCACACTTCCCTGTATTCGATTGAGCTAAAACTTCACATACACTCTTTATGTTGGGTGATAACATAATACATTATATGAGTTGGGTGATAACGCAATATTATGGTACAGTCAGCTGCAGAGAAAAGGCACCCCCTGCATACAAATTTAAATTTGCATGAACGTGGGGTACCTTTTCCCTGCAGTACCATCGAATATCTGATGATGGACGCAGGAAGTGGTCATATAGGAGGTCATAGAAGGAGATAAAATAACGCAACCGAATTTGTGTCTGGATTTGTTAGAATTGTCTTGATAAGTATTAGCATAGAGTTACTTATACTAGAGCGGTACTGTCATATTAAATTTTGTAACCCCAGTAAATTCACTGCCATCTGTCGACATACTTTAAAACTAAAAATGAAGATTTATAAAAATACGATAAAATGTATTTAGATATATAGATAAATGATTTTTTTTATTTGCATTAATTATTTTTATGATTTTGACCCATGTTCTTTCACTGATATGCGTTAAAATTGTTAAATAATAAACGAAACCGTCAACGCCATCTATACGACTGTAGGCCAAAACTAGTAGCGCCCTCTGAACGAGAATCAAATTGTCTTGATTTTCGAGGCACGTTTTTTCCTTAGACTGTATCCATCTATTGGTATTAGTGAGGGCTAACGCGTATGAATTCGCCGCTAGGGGCGCTAGTGTAGATGGTGGTCTTTTCCATAGTTCGAAATGTCAAATGTCACTTGTCACTTTAATGACTGACAACTGTTCTTTAGTGTTTTGGACCACCATCAACAGAGGCGCCAACTGGTGAGCAAAAAAACGATAGTCCTCTTTGCCTGTTAAAAGAATCGGCAATAAAAACTTGTATCAAAAATATCAGTTTTAACAAAATCCTTATTTCATTTCATTTATTTAACATTAAAAGTCATGTGCATTACAGAAGATGTTAGTAAAATGTAGTCAGTACATTGACACCCGGGTAGGGCACATAATGTTAGTACTTGTGAGGTACCTACAGAGGGCTACAGTTTTTGTGCTCACCAGTTGGCGCCACTGTAGATGTAAATTCTTCTATGCTTATTTTTATAAAATCAATACGACCACACTTCCCTGTATTCGATTGAGCTAAAACTTCACATACATTCTTTAAGTTGGGTGATAACATAATACATTATATAAGTTGGGTGATAACGGAATATTATGGTACAGTCAGCTGCAGAGAAAAGGCACCCCCCTGCATACAAATTTAAATTTGTATGAACGTAGGGTACCTTTTCCATGCAGTACGATCGAATATCTGATGATGGGCGCAGGAAGTGGTCATATAGGAGGTCATAGAAGGAGATAAAATAACGCAACCTAATTTGTGTCTGGATTTGTTAGAATTGTCTTGATAAGTATTAGTGAGGGCTAACGCGTATGAATTCGCCGCTAGGGGCGCTAGTGTAGATGGTGGTCTTTTCCATAGTTCGAAATGTCAAATGTCACTTCAATGACTGACAGCTGTTCTTTAGTGTTTTGGACCACCATCAACAGAGGCGCCGGACTTCCGGTTCGAGCGCCATCTTGATAGTTAGCATCGTGATTAATTACTTTGTTTTTTGCTCATTAATATTGTTTAAAGTGTAATATCGATAGCTTATTATACAGTAAACTAATGTGGTAGTGTGCAGTAAATGGTTTAACCACCATCTTGGAGTCAACGGCCGGTAGTCCACGTGCTTCTTGTAAAGTCTAGCTATCGATTTACAAGAGCTAACAAATCACCGTACACTGTCTTGTACAACCGTACAATTTTTGTCGTTTTTAAACCTCTTAATACCTTGATACTGGCGAAATAGTCCCACTGGGCTGAAGCCATAATTTTAAAAGAAGAAGAAGAACAGAGGCGCCAACTGGTAAGCAAAAAAACGATAGTCCTCCTTGCCTGTTAAAAGAATCGGCAATAAAAACTTGTATCAAAAATATCAGTTTGAACAAAATCCTTATTTCATTTCATTTATTTAACATTAAAAGTCATGTGCATTAAAGAAGATGTTAGTAAAATGTAGTCAGTACATTGACACCCGGGTAGGGCACATAATGTTAGTACTTATGAGGTACCTACAGAGGGCTAAAGTTTTTGTGCTCACCAGTTGGCGCCACTGTAGATGTAAATTCTTCTATGCTTATTTTTATAAAATCAATACGTTCTAATATACACAAAGGTATTTTAACGTCTAAATGTGCCATTTTTTCAACTTGTTTAATTTTGCATATATTTTAGTTGGCAGTTTTTATAAACCACTAACATTTATTGAGCTATATCATGTTTACCATGATTAATCAAAGACGAACAAACATTTACCACAATTATGAATAAGGAAGGAGTTAAGTAAATTCCCGATAAAAAAGCTTGAAGCCCCTAAAACTTCTTTGCATTGGACATTTTGAAAGACCTACATCTACACTCGCGCCCCTAGCGGCGGAATTAAACGCGGTAGCCTTCATTACCTACACTAGAGCGGTACTGTCATAGTAAATCTTGTAACCACAGTAAATTCACTGCCATCTATCGACACACTTTAAAACTAAAAATGAAGATTTATAAAAATACGATAAAATGTATTTAAATATGGATAAATGAGTTTTTTTATTTGCATTAATTATTATTATGATTTTGACCCATGTTCTTTCACTGATATGCGTTAAAATTGTTTTAATGACAAACGAAACCGTCAACGCCATCTATACGACAGTAGGCCAAAGCTAGTAGCGCACTCTGAACGAGAATCAAATTTTCTTGATTTTCGAAGCACTTTTTTTCCTTAGACTGTATTCATCTATTACGGAGTTATATCTATCTTTGTTACCTACTTATACTTATATTATAATCTATTGCTTGTACCAATTATAATGCCTGCATATCTAATTTAATTTAACATTTTTATAATATGTCAAGAAGCTAATAATTATAACAATAATTTGGAACCCTTTTCAAACTCAAACATATTTATTGCTCATAGTATTACAAATTACAAGAATACAGACCCTGTAAGGGCACAGCAATTTTGTTTTGCTGCAACGCACACAGCAATCCTACGGGTTTTTTTGTTTTGTTTTTATATTTTTCTTTTGTTTCTTTTATATGTGTGTATTGTGGCAAAAGAATAAATGATTTGTCTATCTATCTACATTTACTTAATAGGTTTGTGTAAATAAACTTCGTTTATTTTCTTGGCAATGGTTGTATTATTTACTCATTTATAATATTCTCTCCAGCAGCACAGAGCCGACAATCCGACATTGTTACATATCTGTATCAGAGTTTACATTAGTAAACATAGAAGACTGACAACGCCGCGAGAATTGTCATTGTTGTAAATGGAATTTAAGTTACTTATAGCAAAGACATAATTATGTAACTCCGTATAAGCAAGATAAATAGTATAAGGAAAAAATGTGCCTCGGAAAGCAAGAAAAAGTTATACTCGAATAGATGGCGCCACACCTTTAGCCTATACTCATCTCATCAAGGGGGGGCAATATTTCTCACTTATAAGAAACTAGTTATAAGAAACATGTACCGTTTGTGCCCAAATAAACATTAAAACATTATGTCCTGTCTTTGTTTGTAACATGTATTTTTCTTTGTAGTGCACAATAAAGAATTTTATTATTATTATTCCACCTACCCAGGGTCTCAGCCAGGTATAAGTAAATTTCTGTCTCATTTACAGAGGGTTCCATTTATAGAGATGAGACTTGAGGTTATTTCAGTTATAGAGGCTTGTTTTGTCTCAGCACTAACAGAGATAATTCAGTGCTAAAGTATCGGGACCGCGCTATGAGTCAGCTATAATAGAGGTACTAAGTACCTAACAGTGACAGATTTATTACGTATAAAGCTAAAATAAAAAATAGGAATAAGCGAAACCTATTCACCTATGTCGAGTCCATTAAAGTTGCGGGGAATGCTGTTTTGTATGAAGATTGTCCGTCTTGAATGTTTACTAGTCTCTACTTGTATAGAAACATAGGTAAATAGTTTAGGTAGGTATTCGTGTGATAGTAAAACATAGGCGACATAAGTATGTATTTATTAAGCTCGCTAGCAACTCGCAAGCGCACACTCTTAGTAACAGCCGGTTTTGTGCATGATGCTTAGGAAGTCCTTGAGGAGCGCCTTCCTTAATTTCTCCCTTGATCCAAGAGAAGTTTTCTGGAAGAAATAGAAGGAAATAAGTAAAAGTAGGTTCATGTGGCAGCAACGGAGGAAATATTTTCACATGAGAACAGTATATTTGCACCCAAGATATACTAACTAATCGCCGGGAACAATCATTTGTCTTTATGTCTGTAAACAAGGCGCAGATTAGATTAGAACTGGGTGCCTTATTTAAACCTAATATTGCATTCCCAGATTATGTATCTCAGAGGTACCTAACTATCAAATAATAGGTACCTATCTCATTGCACAATACAGCCACACTCATACTTATTCAAAAGAGTAAAAGTTACCTACTAAGACAGACCTAGTGGAGCGTTACAGTTTTTTTTATGTCTAGTACTTAATTCGGTACTCAAAAGAACCTACCTTCTATTTACAGCTATTACAAATTGCTTCAATAGCTACTGGCTCACAGTAGTCTGACCAATGGACTAGTTGCCATCAGCTAGCAGGTGTTATTACACCTGTTAGAACCTAAAACAAAAAAGTATCTACCTAGATGTAAGTTTTTCAAGTAGATTTTCCCCCTTAGGTTAGGATTTGAATGTTGAGGTAAAAAGTAGCTTAGTAATGTAACCTAACCTAGGTTAATAGCATAAGTAAGAGATTGTGCAACAGATATCTTATCATACTAACTTTTACATTTATAATGTGAGGTAGTATTTAAGAGTTTAGGAGCATTGTTATCGAGAGGTTTGTTTGACAGACATGTAAACTTTACGAGAAACACTGCAATTTTATAGCTTTACCTTTAGGTGTTTTAGTAATCCATCACCGTTTTGACTTTTGAGGCTCGGCGTTAAGTTCGGCACATAACTGTAAATATGCGAAATGCCCGAAATTCTTCGTCTGGCATATCAGACGGGTTGTAAGAGTGTCTTGATAAAGCTATGCACGAGATTTTTAGACGCTCTTTTTCTTTAACAGCATCCGCGAGTAGGAATAATAAAATTTGACTTTCCTGCAAAGAAAAAATTGACAATATATATATACAGCGGAACATTGTAACTAATAACTCAATATCATAGAAAAACTGATATTTACCCGTAATTTATACCTTAAAATTGGTTTATTCAATAATTTTGCTTTCACGACAAGGCTTATCGTCACCTAAGAAGCACGTAGATAGAATTAACGAAGTTGAACTGTCAAAATGGGACAATGTGTCAAATTATCAACGACGGCAACGACTATGTTATGCAAATTGTCGTCTGTCAAGCTCCTGTCATCTACCGCTGTCATTCTATCATCTACCGCTGTCATTCTGTCATCTACCGCTGTCATTCTGTCGTCTACCGCTGTCATTCTGTCGTCTACCGCTGTCATTCTGTCATCTACCGCTGTCATTCTGTCATCTACCGCTGTCAGATGTGGATAACTATCACGATTTCGCCCTATCACGGCCTTGTCACGCTACCATGCTAAGCCCGCTAGTCCTAACAGAGTATCGTGCACACGCCGCCGCTGCGGCATGCGCCGCTGTAGAATGACACATTATAAATTCCCGACAACTTTAGGGACAAGGGGCATTCCAGAAAAAAGGTGTTCTTTGTCACGCGTAGATCTGGAAATTATTTTAATCACCTGCAGAACAGAAATCTGTGTTACATGTTGTTAAATCCAGAGCTAAGTTATCAAACGTTACCACGCCAAATATCGAGTAGAAGAAATCTAAGAAGCCGTTCTTAGCTTAATCAGAACTTCAGAAGTGTAGTAAAGTAACGTCACCATCCCGAAACTTTTCTGGAATGCCCCTTTATTGCTACAGGTGTAAACAACGAAGGTTACTTAAGCAATGTTTGCAAAACAAACCCATCTCGGACTTGACCCATAGCCTAGATAATTCTTGACAATGGATGACGCATAGTGCTAATAAAAATTGGGAATGTTTATAAATTTCGCGTGTTATCGTAGTCTAGTCTAAAACAGAGTAAGTTAAACTCGCAGAAGTCGGCCACCTGCCACAAAAATTGAAACTGGCCTTGGCGATTTTCGATTTTGGCGGGCGAGCGATCGAAATTCAATAATCGCCCCATGCGGAAAAACAAAAGTTGTCTCTATCCTCGACAATTAGGTGAAATGAAGAATCCTTATTTCAGGCAACTAATGGAGACTTATAAACCTTAAAACTGGCATAATAAATATTATTTAAAATAAATACTTAAAACAAAAATGACGCAACCCCGCATTACTTGACACCCTACGGCCAAAAAATTAAGGATAATGGAGCTTAATTTCAGCTGTACCAAAATTGTAGATACCTATTTGTCAAACCGATATGGATCATGGACCATTTGCTAGTAAATATTTTTTCTTTCTTTGTTTCAATATTCTATTAATTTTTGATATAGAACAGACAAAATTTAAACTTAAATCTGTGTTAGTAAAATTAGACAATCTAATTCTTGGGTACTGGTCTAAGTTCCAAAATTGCAAAATTTTTACTACCTTTGTCATATTTTTGTATAGGAATCAAAATTTTCCATTGCCTAAATTAACTGAAACTTTTTGAAGCTTGCACCTACATCTGTATTCTTAGTTAGGATTGGGTTTCTATAAACAAATAACCAAATTATGAACTCAAAATTAAATATAGTAGTTGAAACAAAATTAAGCAGGTCAATATTGCACGATACGAATGTAATCAAATGCAGTTGTGTATGGAGTTCATATTGTGCAGAATCGCGAAAAGGAAGAAACATAGAGGACAAACGTCGAATAATCCTTTAATATGATAATATTCGCCTTTCCTCCCCATAACTATAACTTACGATGAGTAACGTCACACGTGATCGTAGACAATGGATTGATACATAATTATCTCCAAGTAGCGTTTTATAAACTGCAGGAGTGCATCAGCCTTCAGTGACTCACCATGTCACCAAGGCTTCATAATTGCTACTGAAGGAACGGTGTGGTCACTGATAGTCATACTTGTTATGAACAAAATGCTGCACTTCATGATAAAAGCAAGCCGCTCTGCACAGTGACAGCAGGGACCAAACTGAGCAATTTTACCCGCAGCAGCGGCAGTTTCACCCCTTAGGAACAGAGATGGCGCCACTTCTTTAAAAAATATTTCAAAAAATTCTACAAGCTAAACCAATGAACCGATTTAAATGTTTAATATCTCAAATGAAAGCGCATTATATAAATTACTTTAAAAAAAATACACAGAAAATATATACTCAATACTTTTGATAAAAACAGGAATTTTAAGTTTGTTTTTTTACTCGAGTGATAATTTTTACTTGATTTCTCAAAAAAATTTTATGGAATATGAATATTTTAATGCATGTATATATTACTGAATAAATAACAAGTATTATAAAAAAAACCCGACACCGATATATTTCATACTTCTCGAAAGTTTGAATGTGAGTGTAAATTTCTTCAAGATATATTCCAAATAATTCTACAAGCTAAACTATTCGACCGATTTTAATGTTTAATATCTCAAATAAAAGCTCATTATATATACTACTTATAAAAAAATATTCAAACAACATATACTGAATACTTTTAACAAAAAACGGCATCTTAAGTTTTTTTTCTTACTCGATTGATAGTTTTTACTTGATTTAATAAAAAAAAATATGGAACATGAATAGTTTAATAAATATATATATAGTACTGAGTATATAAAAGTATTACGAAAAAATCCGACACCGATACCTTTTATTCTTCGCGAAATATTTAAGTTCAATTATGCATGTTCTTACAAATAAATTCTTTAAAAGAAATCTTCAACCGCAGTAAGTGCACTGATTTTAATATGAAATGTGTCATATGAAAGAAATCACCCAATTTATTTTAATAAATAAAAAAAATTAATAAATAAAAACTAAATAAAGTTTTTTCCTGGTGCTGAATTACAAAAAAATATAACAAATCTAAAATTAGGAATTATTTTTATTTAAAGTGACTACATTTGTAAACAAAAAACTTAAATGTCCTCTTCGGGTTCACCGGTAGATGTAGAACTAAAAAAAAAGTCGTTTTAAGAAGTACTCGTACCATTCCAATACTACAAAATCACCGATCATACATGAACTGGTTGCTGTATGTTACTGTTGGATAATTTTTGTGCCTGTACATTTAATGTTGAATTATTTTTGTGCCTAGTTGATTACCATTAAACCTATAATTTTGTGCCAGACCTATAATCAGTGGTCAGCATGCAAAATAACTCTGGATTATGTGTGTCTGATGCGTGTTGCCCCTTGGTTATGGTTTAATCCATCGTTGTTATTCAACCTTAGTTTTAAAAATGACATCCTGTCAAGGATGATGATATTATGATATTAATAAGTGGTGTGATATTGACTGTACAGGGTCGCCTAGGATCACTCTCAGGCTTCAGGCTGCTGAGCAGAGAGTGTGTTATAAACAGAAAAGTTAAATTAATTTCACACACATCTCACTCCCTCCTCACAACAAGCTTACACACACACAAGTTCACACTTCACACTCCTCTTTTTCTTTTATCCTTATGTTTAATATATGTAATACTATTGGTTTAATATAACTCGTAATGACCTTGAACCCCGCGATACAGGCCATGCCTAGTGTGAGGTTCACTGCAATGTGCCTCTGAAATTGTATTAATTGATAAATAAAGATATTTTAAATTTTTTTAATTTTTAATTTTAAATATACTAATGGCATGTTAGGAAGTGGACAAACGTTAGGCAAATTAAGACATTAATAATCTTCCAAATTTCAAGCGCAGTGCATAGGTTTTCCGATTACTGTAGTAATGTTAATTGCTAAGACCGACCATTGCGAAGAGGTTTCCAACTATTCTACTAGTATTATTGCCGTTGATAGGTGACTTTTATGGCTTGCAAGCGGAAAAAACTGGCCAAGTGCGAGTCGGACTCGCCCACCGAGGGTTCCGTACTTTTCAGTATTTGTTGTTATAGCGGCAGAAATATATCATCTGTGAAAATTTCAACTGTCTAGCTATCACGGTACATACGGTTCATGAGATACATACGGTTCATGAGATACAGACGGACAGCGGAGTCTTAGTAATAGGGTCCCGTTTTTAGCCTTTGGATACGGAACTAAAAACTATTTGATTTGAAGAAAGAAGATTCTCGCGGTCGTTTTTTTGGCACAAGGGAAGACTTATTGTCAAAAGGACACTTATTGTGAAAGCTAGTACAAGTTTAATGTTTGGTTTATTTGCAGGAACAGCATGTCTTTTAATACTGCTAACCGACATCCGGGCTGACAACTGGCGCTGGCCCGACAACGCACGCGCAGCCTCCGTACGCATAGACACTAAAGTGCGCTTCGTCGACGACGAGAGGTCGGTATATTCAGTATATTCAGCGGTTTTTCTCAAAAATACAAAGAATTGCGAGGAATTTATATAATTAGTTTACCGTCAATGTTTAGTTTGGCTTCTGCGATATTAAAGTCATTTTTCGGTGTAGGCAATAAGTATAAGATTCATATTATGAACAGAACAAATACAAGTCCCTTACGGTAAAGACAGTAGACCAGGATTTTGGCAATCATACTTACCTACTGATCAAAAAATTTAGAAACGTAGGCTACAGGTAGAAAATCCGTTATCTATGATAGGCAGTTTCTCTTTGAAGAAGACAATTGCAATCCACTGGAAACATGAATCGAACCGCGCCTTGACCTCTCGTAATTAAAAATTAGCATCTTCATGCATTTAATTATATGCAAAATGCGTATTTCCCAAGACAATGTTTTCATAACTCATTCAGCAGTATAATTGCGATGCAAGCGACTTATTGCTTCTGAAAAACCAGCATAAATGGAATTTCTAATTTCCAATCGAAGTCTTCCGAAGCGGGCGTGGCGTGTGGCGTGTGGCAACATTTTTTCCTATCAGATATATGTTGAAATCAGTTTCAAAATGTAATTTTATTTACTGCTCAGCTCATCTTGATGCCAGCTCAAGCTATTTTAAATTTGTCACCTGCCAATAGATTGAGATTGTCAGGTACGCGTACGGATCTCGAGGTCGAACTTATACTGAATTTAATCGACTCAACTTGGCCCAACTCTTGTCTGTTATGGCGATGGAAATACACGCTAAAACAATCGAACTACCCGGCGTGTCAAACGTACCCACTGACTGAACTGTTTCCTTAAGGGGCCCACTGACTATCAGTCTGCCGGACGATATCGGCCTGTCAGTTGTTCGGAACTGTCAAATTTTTGTTCTAACTGACAGGCCAATATCGTCCGGCGGAATGATAGTCAGTGGGCCCGTTTATGGTAGCTATGGTTTCCTTTGAATTTTATTTAATTGTCGGTGTATGATAAGGATAATGACCTATTTTTTTCTGCTTTATATACAGCACAACCGAGGTTTGAACTTTGAACCCACTATTACACATATTGAACGGTCAATAAACTGCTCAATTTTCTCAAATAAATTCATGACTCGTGAGGGAATAATGCTGGGAATTGTGTTCTACGAACGCTTAGCCACTGACACAGGGCTAGACACAGATTAAAATAGTACTCTTATAATTACACGCTTAAGGAATTGACGTCATGCAGATCTCGCACGCGACAAGACAATCTTCCTTGGCCAACATCCGACGTGGTATTGTCCAATCCGATAATTATCGTGTCCGTTGTATCCGACACTACAATGGCGACGGATCGGCTTGCGCCAACGAGCTCCTTACTTCAGTTTGAAGTTTGGTTTTAAATGTTTCACTTAGCAACAAGTTACGAGTAGGGTATTACTCTATTTATCGAAGTAGCAAGGATCGTAGCCAAGATGGTTGGCGAATTGTTTATTGGCGAGCGTCAACCGAAAAGTTAAACTGTGGAAAGAATTTAACTGCCGCCCGCAGTATTTACGGACCGACCGACCTTCAATACTTCAAGAAAAGAGCGTACTCCCATACTTAAAGATCGGCAACGCACTCGCAACCCCTCTGAAATTGCAGTTGTCCACGTTCTAGGGTAATTGCTTATCATCAGGCGAATCGTCTGCTCATTTTGCTCCTATATCATAAAACATATAATATTATTTATTTACATACAAGATATATACAGTGGTACTACGTAAACGAAATCAATAACTAGCTTAAATCTAAAATAGGCCCTTGAGGCATTGTACCAAGGTACCAAGTAAACATTTATCGGGATGACAAATGCGAACGAAAATGTATGTCACCATTTCTATACAAATTAAGATGATAAGTGTTTTCTTTAAACGATTGACACTTGGCTGGGGGTCCAGCCTTTTAGGAATGTCTAAGCTTGACAGTTTCATGCAGTTCCCTAGGTTTGTTAGTTTAAAAATCGGACAAGTGCGAGTCGGACTCGCCCACCGAGAGTTCCGTACTTTTTAGTATTTGTTGTTATAGGAGCAACAGAAATACATCATCTGTGAAAATTTCAACTACCATCTAGCTATAGCGGTTCATGAGATATAGCTGGTGACAGACAGACGGACAGTGGATTCTTAGTAATATGATCCAGTTTTTACCCTTTGGGTACGGAACCCTAAAAATTAGTCGTCGACGTGTCACGCATTGTTTCAAAGTGACAGTCGCGACGACACGATAACGGGAAACGGGTTTGTCATGGCTTCAATTTGTTCTTTGTCAATAAATTGACAGATAAGGTCTTTAGCTATTGACAAAACCAACAAAAAGTTACAGTATACACATGTCATGTCAAGATAACAATAGTTTTGTTTGAATGTCGAATAGTCTACGATGGTTTGAATAACATCGAAGATTTTTCTTGCTTCAATGAATTTTATTCCTTTTTTTAATATGTACATATTTTAATTTTTTAAAATAAAATATAGAATTTGAGAAAATCTTAAAAAAATAATATAGTAACATGTAAAAAATCCGCAACGCAGGCTTCGTCAGGTGGCTACAAATGCAAATCAGCAACATGCTTCGTCCCAAAAATACCAATGATGATATCCGCAACAGGCTTCATTTTTTTTTGTTTAAATAAAATAACCGTCACGAATCGCACCTGGCACCATTATATTTCGAAATTATATACATAGATCGTATGTATCTTGTTTTAGTAGTTATTGGTAGTTAGCACTTTTTTTTAGAAAAATGTTGTTTTACGTATTCTACATATAAGCATAGGTAATTAGCCTCATGCATGAAGTTTATATTTGAACGAAATATGTTTTATTCGGATGTTTGTTACCGTTATATCATGTTACAAATGCATTTCCGTTTTTAAATTACCATTTAATTACTTAAAATTATAAATAAAAAGTACAAAAATTTGCCCGCGAAAAGCTAGCGAGTGAAACGCTCGAAACGCCACGTGACGTCACGCGTTCGACAGATTAGTGTCATTAGTAGCAAACGTCAGTTGGGCCGCCCAACGTCTGACGTCATCACGCTCTGTCGAATTCGCGCCAAAAATTATGAGCGTTTCAACCGCTCAAAAATTTTCAACATTTTAAATATTTTTTAATAAAATAATGTTAAGGTTTACAAAAGTATTTTCATCATTTCCGGTGTTCCAACGATATAAATTATGAATCCAAAAATAAAAATAAATTCATGCATGGAGCTAATTGTTTACCTTTTCGATACCTATGACCAAACCGTCATATCGCAAAGTTAAACAATTGTTTACGATAATTATGCAGGTTCTTTTATCGATATCACATCGATATTAACAATCTAACAACTGTATCCAACCAACAAAGCAACAGTTCGCAACAGTTCGCAACAGTTGCATTGTCTTCCTTCGGTTTCAACATTTGGCGGCGTTGCAAGGGAACACCCAAATAACATTAGACCTTTCGCTTCCATTGAACCATGACCAGTCTATTACTACACCCAGAATATGGAGCAAAAACTATTACACACGCTTCCGCAAGCCACAAAAAATGGTGAACGTAATTTTGACCAGGGGCAGTGGGTCACACCATCGTCCACATTATTGACATATTCTTCAACCTTACTGCAAAATAAATAAGCCTCACTTATGGCTTGGTAAGAACTATTACTAATTGTGATTGGTATAGTCACCAGCAATAATATCTAACGCCGCAAAAATATCTAACACGTTCTTATTTGTAGCGCAATAAGAGCGCGTTATACATCTTTACATTTTTTTCATACATCTTTTTGCGGTCCTCGTTGTAAAAAATATTATTGCAGGTGACTGCACAGTCGCCATCAGATATATCGGAGCGGCCAAGGTGTTCACAAATATCTGAACACGCCTCTATTATCAAGGCGCTAGAGTGCGTGTTCAGATATTTTTGAGCACCTCGCCCGCTCCGATATAACTGATGGCGACTGTACAAGGTATGGTCCACCTTGTTTTTTTCGTGTCTTAATCTCATGCCGGATTGATTTAATTTACATTGTCGGCGTTGCGATATCGATTGTAATGAAATGTAATTATTATGATTAATTAATTAATTACTTACTTGTATTTAGTTTGTGCGATTTGGGCGGTTTCTAATGCTTTGCATAAATAATGTCTAAGGCCATATATCTGCGTCTAAATTATAGAAATTGGTTTGAATAAATGCTGGTACACTGGTAGTTTGTACTGTTATTTGGCTTCTGTTGCCAAAGTTTATCCCCTAGATTTACATGTAGTATTGTGACCAGGGACCGGACAACCCTTTCCGCGATAAAACCCTTTCAATGGGTGACACTTAAACACAGCTAACACATTGAAAGACTTTCCCTGTTTTGAACTGCAAGCCCATTCATACCCTTACCTTTGACTAACCCTTACCGAAAACTTTTTTTTTTTTTTTGTTCCCTTTGCGTGAAAGAGACAGGATTATTATATATCTACGGTAGTGTATGACCAGGAAAGAAAATACGTGCCTAGTCAAAGAACGCCGCCGTCGCCGACTGAGTGACTCAAGTAGAAACATCATCGATCAATGACTTTCCTGCACGTCCAATCGATTTGACGCTTCGGTTACAGTTAGACCAAGAAAAGTCTGTAACGATTTTGATAGCACGCGCACTGCAAGTGTTATTTTAAAAGTCAAACGTCTGAAATTATGACGTATAGATATTGGAGAGCGCGGACCAGTGGTGATTTACTGTGGGACACATTAGGAGTTTTAGGAACCGCGACAAGTTGATGACTTCTAGTTCGGAAATTTAACAGCCTTAGACATTGATGGGACGAACAGCTTGTACGCAGCTGTGCAACTACATACATTTACTGATTGATTTCAGGCGGCCGAATAAAGTACAAGCGGACGAGATCAAGCCCCCAGTGGAGACCGATGGCTTCTACAACCGTCCGGCGGCCGGGGCCGCGTCCGGTCGCTACGCCGTTCAATCAGAACCTCACTCGCAACGACACACAGCTCATGACGTGCAGCTGATGAAGCTCATTAGGTGGGTAACTATTACTGGGCACTTCTCCAAGTGCCAGGTAAGGCCGGCAATGTCGGCATCGACCGCTACGAGTACCTATGTGACTCATTCAGAGACACAAAGCCTTACAGCTCACGTGTTAGACTTGCTACTTCTCCAAAATCCTCTGCTATACTCTGTATCTTTAGGTATTTAAATAAAAGTAAACAAATAATTTGTACATTTACGGGTAGTTATAACATTTATTGGTTAACCAACCAAATACAAAACCCCTTAGATCTGTCACTGAACGATCTGACTTTAACCTACATTATTTGATCATGTAATGTTTTCAACTACCCTTTTAGGGTAGATTTTGTTTACTTTTATTTAAATACCTAAAGATACAGAGTATAGAACCACTCAGCTAAGACCGGTTGACATGTATGCTAGCGGTTACAGTGCTTTATAATCAGGCATCGTAAACTGCGAGCGAAATCCATTGAAGTACTAGGGTTGTTGTCAAGTCAAAGTACGTCATTTCAATGGATTTCGCTCGCAGTTTACGATGCCTGTTTATAATTCAAGACCTAGACTAGAGCTTTATAAAAAATCACTGCTTAGGTAAGTATAGAACGTATCAAGCTCCAAGGGTTTTCAAAACTGCTGCTATGCCCGCTCCAGACTACGCGGCTTAACGCCGCGATTCGCGCACGAGTGTGGAGGGCCCTTTACACTGTGCATAACAAACCACCGCAGTGTCACACTCACCCAGCTCATGTCTGAGAGCGAATAAAAATAAATAGTGTTTTAGTAACTGTAATAGGTATATGGATCTTCTGAATCAAAAATTAAATAAATAAATGTTGTTTGCAGGTCTCAACAGTACTCGGACGGCACTCTGGACTCGTTGCAGTACTGCAAGTGCGTCACATCTTTGACGGCCTCCTGCCACTCGCGCGGCAACTCTGAGGTAGGTATTTGTCTACCGAATGAATCATTAGTCATACCAACATTAAACTAATCACGCGATGTTTTGGAGAGTCTACTGGAGACACCATTTTCAAGTCAAATATAGTCATATAATAATACCTATGTCTGCCTGTGAAAATGGATTCCAGAAAATGCATGCCGCAGTTTCCTCGTCTTTCCTCCTCACTGACTGATGGTAGCGTTGGTATAATTCGAACTGCCGTACCTATCATATAAAAGAACTCCGAGCATGTCAGTTGGCTGGTACTGAACAAGATAGCGTTTGCGCTATATTTTAAATATTAATAAAAATACACTGTTTTTGCAAATAGCACTTTTTATCAATCTTACTTTCTCCACTCCAATCCAAGTCTAATGGTACTTTCTTCATGCACCACAGCTACAGCATAATTAATATAATTATATCGATGAATACTTTGCATGTAGGGATTACAGGTTAAGTATATAAGGTTAACATATTAAACTCGGTTTACGTTCCCTTTCAGAGAGCGTGTCCATCCGGGCAAAATCTATGTTGCTATAAAAGGCCGAACAGAAATCCGCATAATGCTGACTCAGGTTAGTGCATTTAATAACAATTATTCTTTCGATATCACTAATCACATTTAGATTTACTTATTTATTACCTACGTAACTATATGAACCCATGAACGATTAAAAGACGCATAGTGCAATTGTAATTATGTCTGTAAAATTTCATGGTTGATTTGCCTGTCAATAAACGTTTTATTATTATTTATTGCGATCGGATAGAATTATGCCAAAGTTCTATTAGAAACATTATTTTCCAGGGATTTTTAGCGAGTTGGAAGATGAACGTCCAATGCTGCTTCCAAATCACGAGAGCATAGCAGGCCCTTTCGGGGGCCCAGACGAGGACATCATAGGGGCCCTGAAGCCAGCCCTCAACGGGTACCAGAACGGAGGAGAATACCGCGGCCTATTGTTTGGACCTGGAGGACCCACTGGAATAATAGGACCAGGGCGCCGCGAAAATAGGGTCTTAGTTGGACCATCTGGCCCTACTGGGCACATAGGACCCGGATCGAACAAACAAGTCTTAGTGGGGCCGGAAGGACCCACTGGCATTATTGGTCCTAATCGCGGTGGTAGATATCAAGATGGAAATAACCAACGCAATCCTGGAGTTTTAGTCGGACCTGACGGCCCTACAGGTGTTATTGGCCCAAATCATCGCGATAATAGATACCACCAGAACAAAAATCCTGGCGTTTTAGTTGGGCCTAATGGACCTTCCGGTGTGATTGGTCCAAATTACGGTGACAATAGGATTACTCTTGGGCCAAATCAACGCAATCCTGGAGTTTTAGTCGGTCCGGGCGGACCGACCGGTGTCATCGGTCCCAACGACCACGAGAACAGTTTAGCTGGAAATAAACGTTATCCAGGAGTGCTTGTCGGCCCCGATGGACCCACAGGCGTGGTGGGCCCAGGACATCGAGATGACAGAGACTTCACCGCACCAGGTTTTAATCAGCACCCCGGTGTATTGGTCGGCCCGGAAGGCCCGACCGGCCACATAGGCGTTCCTCAAGTACTCGTCGGTCCGGGCGGACCTACAGGCGGCATCGGGCCGAATCACAAGCAAGGTGCGTCTCATGGTGCCGAAAGCGCCCAAGTTTTAGTAGGTCCGGGCGGCCCTACGGGTATCATAGGGCCGGGCGGCAGGCGGGGGCGGTGGCAAACGGGGCCCGGGATTCTCGTAGGTCCTGGTGGCCCTACAGGTATTATAGGCCCCGGGCAGCGACTGCTGGTCGGCCCCGGAGGGCCTACTGGCGTCATTGGCCCTCGTGGAGGCCGCGGCTACGGTGGCTACGGTGGGTACGGCTTCTAGTGTCTGTGATAAGCTAAGTGACTAATAACACTAATCATGTTCGCGAGTGTTGTATAAATATTAGTGTAGCTAACGAGCCATAACGCTAGTGACGACGGACGCTTGCCATACGCTTGTTAAATGGAGCTTGGTTGAAGATTTAAATTAAGGACTTAATTCTTGCAGGGTGTCCGAAAAAGAAGGTTAATCGACAGAGAAAGAAACAGAAGTGGGTATATGATGAATAAACAGATATAAAACTTATGTTGCTTTTAATTTTGTCGTAATCGTGGACTTAATACAGGTATATACCTAGTTCAAACTCCAGTCTCTCACAAAGGATCACAACATCATCTCTTATTTTATTTTATTTTTTATTATTTTAATAGTTACAAATCCTTTGTGAGCTGATAAATAAATCTTTTTTTTACTCAAGGCGAATGTTCTAGTAATTTTTTTCGTAGTGCGATGTATTGATGTATCAGATGACACACTAATTTTGCATCTCCTCCTACACAGTGATTATCTTGAAAGTAACTCAGAAGCTGCTTTTAAGGGAATACAGCATTCCAGCTACTTTCAAGAGAATCTCTCTTCCAAGACAATTTCAACGTAACGTCATGCAAGGTCAGTTCGCGCCTCAATACGAGGTTGGCTGACGCAAAATTAATGATTATAAAGAATATTTCGGCCTGGGTCTTTACTAAAATCCAAATAAAGCCTCTATTTTCAAGAAGTGTAGGTATTATTTTCAAAAAATTTAATTGTATGGTCAGATATTTATCAGCACCTTGGCCGCTCCAATATATCTCTGATGGACTCTGTTAATATTCTTGGTCGTAATATTCGTGTGTAGACGTGTCGTAAATCTGTCGAATGCTTTCAGAAATAAAACGAGTTTGAGGATAAAGTTTTGATAGATGGCGTTGCTGGCGCGGCGCCAACGCGGCCGGCGTCAACCAAAAAAATATTTTTATTAACAAAAATGTTTTACTATATTTACGTCGGTGTTTGATGCTAATTTGACAGTGAGTGTTCATTAATTTTAAGCAAGGCATATTATTCATATTTATTTTTAAAAGAACGACCGGTAAATATATATACTTAAAATTTGTAATCAAGCTTGGAAATGCTACGAGCATCATGGGCACCTTTACACCGGGAACGGCAGGGAGCGGTTTGTTTTTATAAATTTTGTAAGATTTAGCTGTAATTTAATTTTTATCTTTATTTGTAGTTTCTTAAAATTTAGTCAATTAGGTATTAAAATTAAGGATGGAAAATAATCGTATAACTATATTATGTATAAGCGTCAACCTACCTAAGGCTACTCAAGCTTCAAGGCTGCTTGTTGCTAGGCCTATTTGAATAAAGAATATTTTTACTTTTCTTTGACAAGGTCTTTATACCTTGGTGTTTCTCTGTAATCAAGGGCCTGACACTCTTTGATAGAGACAGATAGTCTTATTGCGATTCCTATAAGAGGAAAGAGAAAATAGTGCCATGCTTTGTCCTTATCACCGACCGGGTTTTTTTTCATGGTCGGGTTATGGCAGCATAGGTAGGAGGCGATGGCGAAATACCGAAATTTATAAGAGTGAAAGAGAAAAAGGATTATGCTGCCATACAGTAACCTGTAAATACATGAATATGTCTTTCTCTTACCCCTGGTCGCTCGGTTTCATGTCTATAACTACTATACTATGTCTACGTCTGTAATACAATCTTGAGTAGATCCTGTGTATTTCCGAATTACGACCCAATGTAAGAGACAAATTCCAACTCTTCAAGTAATTTCAACCATACAATCTGGTCCGCGAAAAGAATGCCACCGCGTTCGCGCGGGCCAATACATTAGATTACTGACCGATGGTGGTGATGACGATGATGGAGTAGAACAGCGCGCCCGTGAAGGTCCACTGGATGTGGGTGGTGCTCTCGCTGCCGTCCCAGCCTCTGACTTTCATCTCCAAAAGCAACGCGTTTTCAAAGTCCTGAGGTTGAAAAAAAATGTTATAATGCCTATAATTGGGTACCAATATTTCTTCGAAGATAATAGGACAGGACCTCTAGGATAATTCATTCTTCATAGTTGGTTTGCTTACTTATTAACGGTTTATACAGCAATATTTTGCTCTTGATACATGTTTTATATTGTAGGGGATATTTATTCTCTAGGGCAAAGATTGACGATTTCACGGTAGAGAATACCTTGAGCATGTCGACAACATCAGCCGTCCAGTTGGTCTCGTTGAAGTAGGTGGCGTTCTTCGTCATTCCCCAGATGCTGTCCGTGGTGTTACGACGGAGACGAGAGATGTTCATCTTCACCTTTAAAAAAAATCAAGCAGATAAACACTTAGATAAACAGACAGAGGCAAGATCGCCAAGAGATAACTTTATGGCAAGCCGATTTCGCACGCACATAAAATATGCTCTGCTATTAAACTTTTTTTAAACGAAAACTATTTTAAAACTATGCTAACTCATTAGGAATGGATACTGGCCGCCAATACAACAAAAAGAAGTTCAAAACGGACATACCATCAGTGTCATTATCATTACGTGTTCTCTAACAGAAATACATACTTTATACGAATCCGATCTTTCCAAAAAAGCTCAAGTGTGTTGTGCACTATAGATAAACAGGGAACTGGCAGAGGCCTCTGCGCATCGGCAACGTACGCCAAAACGGTAAGCCATATTATTTTGATTTAGGTTAGCTTCATGCAACATTAATTATCCAATTCCTATAAAAACAGTCCTTAAATACTTACTTATCGGGTTTGAGCTTCTATGATCTGAGGGTTTGAGCCATGGAGACTATATAAAGGAGCCAAATTTCTATGTATGAAAAGTGTACATCAAAAAACAGTAATTAGGCGGCGCCACCATACACCGAAATACTACCAAAAACAACCTACGTAATTTGGTCGGGTTATTTGTTGCCTTATATGGTTCATGTTATACTCATGTCCCAGAGCCTAACTAGCGCCACCGGAGAGATTAGGAACTATTATTTAAAGCTGAAAGTAGTCACTTTTGCAACAATTCTACCATAAGAGATTGGCATCCTTTCTATACCATCCATAGTTTGAGCGTTTGAGCCATTTACCCTTCAACCGTCGAGTTCTGAATGTGTGCATTTTTTCTTCTTCTTTTAAAATTATGGCTTCAGTCCAGTGGGACTATTTTGCCAGATCCGGGTATTAAGAGGTTTAAATACGACAAAAATTGTACGGTTGTACAAGACAGTGTACGGTGATTTGTTAGCTCTTGCAAATCGATAGCTAGACTTTACAAGAAGCACGTGGACTACCGGCCGTTGACTCCAAAATGGTGGTTAAACGCGCTTCAAGATTATTTCGCGCGTACCAACAACCAAAACGTCACTTTTGACACTGACAGATCAGTATCATATTGGAAACAGATCGAATAGCTAACTAAAACTCGAATTGGCCTGCAAGAGGAAGAGGAATTCGGGGACCTTCAACTATGGATTTCAGTTGATTCCCCAGTTTCAGGTTGTTAAAAGCATTGTCAAATTTGGCAGTTGGCACGCATTTTCTGTCAAGTAGGTTGAAAAAGTATGGAAAAAGCAATAAAATAGCGCCTTACACGAAGCTGACAGCAAATTCTATTACCCATCGCATCAATGACTTGTAAGTTGATAAGTATGATTAAAATGTTTTTATTTCATTTATAAGAAAGTTCCTACAGAAAACTCAATTAGTTTATTACCAATCGCATCATTGCTACCTTATTTTAGACATATATAACATATTATGCAGTTATTGTATTGTAATGAATTCATTTAATTCAAGCAACATTGGCTCATAAAAGCTTTGAAACATAAAAAATTAAAATACAAAAAAAATTAAATATGTATTACTAAAATATTAACTAACTTACAGGAAACATGTCAAAAATAAAAGAATAAAAAAATTAAGAAATAAATAAAATAAAATTTCAAATAAACTAAATTCAAATCTATAATGTCATGGTCGGGTAAAAAAATAAGTTACATGTCTCTCATAAATGAATTAATACCTATATTTATTATTTAACTAAGATTTAACCCATTTTTGAGACACTGGTCATGCAATGACAACTAGTGCCTCAGAAATGGAGAGTCAACTCGATCTGCGACGACCGCTAGTAAATAGTTGTAGTTATTGTGAGTTTGATGAAACTATTTTTATTTTAGATAAGAAATCGTTTCAGTAAGCTTTTTCTGTAAACACCATGGTAGCTTTTTATCAAAACCAGATCAAAAGGCGCCGAAAACAAACTAAATTATTTAATATAAATAGCGTTTCGTCGGTCTATCAGCTCTTGATGAGAGAAACTTTTGTCGACGCAACGCAAGCTGTCGACACCTGCGCCTGCGTACGAGATCCAGATCGCAACGAGTGAATACGTTATTAGAGCAATTACAAGTAAAGTGTAAAAGATGTGGGATGGCTCATGTATTAACATTTTTTGAAAAAGATAATCAATGACTTACAGGCCTTATGTATTTATAACAAAATCATTTTATTGTACCTAACTACCTAAAATGCTTGTAAAAATGCATATACATGTACTGATTTTTTTGTCATGTTCGTATTCAATCATATTTATTTACTAGTAGTTTTTAAGCATACAATGCCAAAATTTTTGTACACGTCATGTCACTAAACACTATTTACCACAGAATATCCTTGGTAAGCATGATTTGCATACATAAAAGTAATTAAGTATACGTCGAATCGCAAGAAAGTAGGAAATGTGTCTAAAAATCCGGTTTAAAAAGTAAAATAATGATATTTCGAAATTAAACTATCGTGAGACTGTATTGACCTAAATATAATGATATTTAATGTGAAAATTAAGGGAACGGCGGGGGTGGAAAAACAAAAACATTTCAACAGTTTTATGGTATAAAGAAAGGCGACCTGCTCAAATATGTTTTTAAGAATTCGTGCAACAACGGAAAAGCACAAAAAATCAACAATGTCATGTAGAAAAAACACAAAAAATCAATAATGTCATCTAGGCAGACAAAGTACTAATAATAATTTGAGAGCGCACTATTCGGCAACAAACTGTTGTCAGTTTAGCGAAAATATTGTATACCGTCGTAAGTATTTTGAAATAAATAAATAATTAAAACAAAACAAAAGCGAGAAAATATAACTCTGTATTAACTAAATTAAATAAACTGTAAAATCCATACCTCCCTTTCGTGTGCTGCTTCCAGCTTCTCAAATGTAACAGCCCCCAATATGCAGTAGGCCACCACGAGACTGATCATCACGAAATGAGAGAACACCACGGAGCACAGCCGCCATGTGTAGTACAGCACCTGTGTTACGGCACACCAGCATAAGTACGGTCAGCTGCAGAGAGATTTGTATGCAAAGGTGCTAAGGTGCTAGGTATTGCTGACTGTACATACAGTCTGTCACAATCATACTATTCTACAAAGAGGATAAGATGGTAGTATGTCAAAAACATGTTTTATACGAGCTTTTATTACCGACTGTACTTTTCGTTATACTTGCCGCAATAACAACTAGCGACTGAGATCATCATTCTATCTCCTTTACCCTTGTTGTTGTTGTGTTGTTGTGTTGTTGTTGTGTTGTGTTGTTGTTGTTGCACATTTATAACTAACGTATATGGAGTCTCAGTGCTTCGAAATAAAGAATTTATTATAATACCAACCAAGAGTGGAAGAGATGGCATTATGATCTGACTCGCCACTTAGTTTTGCGGCAAGTATAATTGAGACTATGTATACTAACAAACCCACTCATTGAAGTTGTGTTATTACCGCAACAAACCTATGGCCAGTTGGCCACCTCCGTAGGCCGAGGCGAATCAGATCATGATGAGAAATTCGTTAATATTTAAAATTGCATTGATATTACTGCCGCCTTAAGGAGAAAAACCATAAGTGACAATTTTTGCGAAATTGAGTTATTGACACCCTCGAAATCAGGAAGAAAAATGTGATTTTTCTATCTAGCAGTTATTTCTTTCTCTCTAACAGGTCAAGATTTAGACAAGCATAACTACACGCCATTTTGGTAAAGTTAGTTCCTTTTTGAGAAAGAAAAAGCATAAGTATATATTCATAAACAGAAAAGTACTAAAGTGACGACTTGTGTTTTTTTTCCCTTTTGAATTAAATATAAAATTTCTATGTAAAAAACCCTTAAGTTGACAAAAATGTTCATTTTTGTTAGTAAAAAAATATTATTAGTCATAACTCTTGGAACCTAAAAAAACATAAGTTGCACGTTATGTTTTTTCTGTCTCGTATGACTCTTCCTTATGCTTTTTCTGCTTAGTATCGGTTTCAAAAACAGTGAACTTGTGGTTTATTTCTTACACATTGTTGTCAGTTATGCTTTATCAGGCTAGTAGGTAGTCCCCCTCCGGTCTCCTCAAAGACAGATTTCGGGCGGTTCACTTGGCGCGTGCGGCTTGATCGGTTTTTTTCCTTTGGAAGAGGTTGCGAGTACGACGCAGTACGCACGTATTAACTCCTGTCTATTTTGAAAAACATGAGAAGTGTTAACGTGTATTGGTGTACCGCATTCTGCTTTTGCAGGAAAAATTTTGGCTTGGCATTTGGTTTCAGTTTCAAAGTTATTTTTGCCTTTTTAAAACTACCCCAGCCTGGTTCAAATACAAGAGCTCTTTTTTTATTTTCTCTAGATACGCCTAGCTGTTTAGTTGGAACATCTAGACACGCGGCAGCGTGTCCATCCAAGTTAAAAGAAAAAGCAGCAACCGTGTGTAATATTACACGAACCATTTCGAGCTACTTTTGACCCCTTCATAACTTGAAACCTTTATATAACCTGCACATATGAAAATTGGCACATTTATTCAAGCCCCTTAGCTTGTCTAGAATTAAAAATTTGGGTTGGGTATATTTGGAGCACCTAATGGCAATGTGTCATAAACGTTACTATTTAATTTTGTTATCAAGAGAGAGACCTTTTTTTCTTCCGAAATGTCATGTAATAACTTGTAATTATAACAATTCAGTTGTTCCTCGTAACTCTTCCAATTTCCACCACAAACATTTTCTAAACTCGTAATAGGGAGCATGACTGGTGTGACATCTTAATGTTTTTGGTTTTTTTCTTATTCTGAAAGCAATTTTCGTAAGTCGACGATACTCGGATTTGAGCCTGGCGATGATCGTAATTGTTTTATGAGTTGCGATTATTAAGGGTATCTCAAAGAATTAGTAATTACTTAGTGCAATCAAATTGTGGTTAATTTTAGTTTTGTGTTACATTATTACTCAAAGATCTCTAAAAGTATCTTATTTGTTTTCTTTTAATAAATAATTTTGATTCCTCATCGTATTTTTATGAATTCCTTTAACGAGATAAATCATAATTTGATAACTTTAACTAAGCAAAAAAAACCACAAAGTACCCAATTGTGCTTTTTCAGCTTCTAGATCGATTAGTAACATAAGCACAACTGTGTACTTGTGCTTTTATTTCTTAGACATCGTAGTGCAAAACTAACACAAAAAACATAAGTACGCACTTATGTCATTTAAGCTTAGTAAAGATATTTTTATTATATTTGTTTTACGAGGTAGTAACCATTTTTTCTAAATAACTTATTTAAATAAATAGATAATCGAATAATTTATAATCCATAAAAATTCTACACTATTACTTTGTTCATTAACAAAAGTTTCAACTTTGTACTTAGAACTATTTGAACAGGAGCGCAAAGTTTTTTGGCTTTTTCTCGAAACTTACTTTTTGTCAGTTATGGTTTTTTTCCTTGAGACGGCAGATTAGTGCACAAAAATTAGCGATGTACCTACATGCCTTTAGTCTTTACTGCTAGCCTGCGACGCCAGTCGTAAGCAATATTTTCAATATCATTTTTTTTTGTCTGATCCAATTCGCCCAGTGGTCCGATTCGCATCGGTCTACTGTATTAATAAGTATTGCATAAATTCATAGTCATCGGTCTTGCATAAGAATTTTATGTTAAATTTCAGCTCAATCGGATACCAAAAAGGTTTTTTTTTTTTTTCAATATCAAAACAAACCTTTGTATTTCCTCTTATATTCGGTTTATTGTTTGTTTAACTATGTAACCTCAGGGATTGCACACAAATGGAAGCGAAAAAACTGCTTTTCAAACTGCTGCACTCACAAAATTATGCCGAGACAGAAGCCATATTTAACAAAATTTAGTTTCAATATTGTGTCTAGATTAAGCCTGAATTTGTAGTTAGTAGTTTCTTACTAAATGATAGTTTTTAATTGTAACAAAGTCTGATATTTAAATTATAATTGGTTCCCCGCGAAACAGGCACTGCCTAGTGCGGAGACCCCTGGAATGTCTGTAACCTTTAGCTGAAAATAAATGTTCTTTATTCTTTATTCATCTTCTTCTTCTTTTAATGGCCGAGCCAACGGGGTTTGTGAGGATTAGTTACATCGCACAGTCATTATGTAGACATTGACTGACATTGTAGACTTAGGTACCTTAGCGCATTTGCTAGGCGGCGGCGCAAGAACCTCGCGTTCAGCGCGGGGCACCACATCGCGCCGCGACATCCCACACACCACTCACCACACACAACACAGCAATCACACCACTACCAAACAGACAACTCCGTCACCACGACGTATTCCATAATGGTCACTTTAACTAACTGATGACGTTACGCACTTAATGATATTAGAAAAGACAGCCTGAGTCTTTTCCATTTATGAAAACAACGGGCTCTAACTTTCTGTTGCTATAAGAGCACAAATAATCTTTGCAGTAAGGTCACTGGCATTCAGACACTTAAGATCCGTGATTTTGGAAGTATACCTCAGCACACAGTTAAATTACTGTCAATACGACTTTTGATAACACCTTATTTCCAAAAAAAAGAGTAGGTAATGGATATCTAGAAACACCGCATTCCAGTCTTTTTAACATAACTGCACTTCAGATTTAACTGAAATCAAGAACTTCAGGAGCGCGCGCGCAGCGTCTACTAATATCAGCGCTATACTGAAAACTAAAATACACAAATCATTGCACACAGATCTTATCTCAACGTATTAAGATCTATTTTAACTCGGCACTATTTAGTAATAATCCAGCTAATAAAACACGATCTACTCGTACATATTTCTTTCAAATCCAAATAGACATGTTATGATATATTTGGCACAAATATTTACTTTGAAATATTTGGGCGGCGCGAATCCATTTTGAACTGCATTTACGATCAAACGACAATACAAATATTGAAACGTCATATGTGCCTTAATATTTGATACATGGTTCTGCCCCTTGGAGAGGAGAAGGTGTATTTGGGTCGCAGAGTATGGGAAATATCTTGAGCTTAGAATAGTTTGCGGTTTGACGCGTTCTGTGTAAACAGTATGATGCGTTTATCGCTGTGGAATTGTGGATATACTTACATCCGTCACATTTCGACGTGTTTTATTTTATCTACTATTTAAAAATCGGCAAGAAATGCCGATCAGCCATTGGTCTTTACAGTCACCGCAGTCGATGTACTGTAGACATCTCCTCAAATACCTCTAGTCGCTGCAACTATCATCTGTGAAGATGCTGTGGCCAATGAGGGACTAAAAATAGTATGAATAACGTCGTAAGTAAGTTCTTTAAAAGTATGTGTGGAAACAGTTCTAATGCTCGGAGGAACATTTTAGGTACAGGAATTTGTAATAATAATTACCCTTGCGCTCAAAAACATATGCCACTCTAGTATTCTGATAGTTTTTGTCAGGCAGGTGGTCCTTATATTTTGGTGCTATTATTGCAATGGACTGTTAAAAGTAATACGTGTTCAAATAATAATTTCTCGCCATTCGCCCTATTTCATATTTACCGAAGTATTGCTACTATACATCTGAAGTAGGTAGGTACTTTTAAGGAATTTGATTTCTGTGCCACTTCATTAATTCGTACCTTTAGCCCATTTAAATTATTAGAGTTTTGAATGATTCACGGTTAGTTTCACTAGACTTATATTGACCGGGATTTTTGTATTATTTGATTTTTTGTATTATTTGTGAGCTCCCGATATTTCGACGCAGTTACATGCATCATGTTCACGGGTGACTGAAGATAGCGGGTGGGTGTCAAAGTTGTGTAGACAGCGCTCTGTCTACCCTCATTCTTGCGCGTCGGCTGCGTTCACTTTCAACGTTACCAACGGTCGCATTCACACTTGTTGGTCCGGTCGCGTTCACACTCGTTGGTCTGTCCAAACACACTACACTCACGGTGTCACTACGCGTGTTTGATTCGGATATCACTGGTTTTTTACACAAACAAATCACAGGATTCCACACATTTGACAGTTTAAACCCATCTTCACGATTAAAATTTTTGTATTTGTGAATTTCAACGGCTTCTCTTACCAATCTTGGTATATAGTGGCGTTCTGTCGAAATGACCTTGGGACTATGCAACTCGATCCAGTGATTTGTACCCGACTCAAGGAGACGCTGAGCAATAGCTGACTTGCGAACGTCATTGTTCTTGACCGCAGCAATGTGTTCTTTAATTCTGCAGGCAATAGTGCGTTTGGTCTGCCCAATGTACGAACTACCGCAGCTGCACTCAACTTTGTATACACCAGGTTTTTCCAGGGGAAAATTGTCTTTGGGCGACCGCAGAAATTGTGCAATTTTCCTGTGCGGGGTGAAGATAGTTTTTACAGAGTAGTTATTTAGTATTTTTGATATCTTGTCTGTCACACCCTTGACGTACGGCATAAACGCTGGCTGTCTCTCAACGCGATGAGTAAGGCGCTTGGTTTTTGTGTCCCGCTTGTCCATGTTAACTCTGTAGCCATTCATCCTCAGGACACTCTGAACATGGTTCAGCTCCTGGTTTAGATGTAGCGAGTCACACAGAGCGTGTGCTCGATTAGTCAGTGATGCCACAACCGAGTTTAACTGTCTGGGATGATGGTGCGAGCTCGCGTGTAAATAGCGGTCCGTGTGAGTCGGTTTCCTATAGACTGAGTGTCCCAGCATGCCACAACCTGTAACATTCAGTCTCACATCCAGAAACGCAATACTCCTTTCTTGTTCCATTTCCAATGTAAACGACATAGATCGGTGCATGCTATTAAGGTATCCTAGCATCAGTTCAGCTTCCTGTTTACCACCCTTAATTATGCAGAACACATCATCCACGTATCTCTTCCAAATTTTAACGGGAACTGGGGGCGCAGAAAGAATTATAAAGATAAAAAATAAAGTATTGTATCGGTTGTTTCAAATAATGCAGCCTCAATATTTTCAGCTCATTTAGGCCATAGATATTTAGATATTATGTTTAGACGGTTGTCATACTGGTGCCAGTGCGATAGTCTGATAGTAATATGTGGCGTCTCCTCTGTATTGTCAAGTATTGTCAACGTCGCGTCGTGCCACTGACTACTTCCATACAAAGAGGGCAACTTTTTCCGCTACGCAGTCCCGAATGTCACTTGCGATACCTAGGTATATATTATACAACTCAAAACTAGTCAGCAATGAAAGCGTGTTTTAATTATTTTTTTGGGTGACGTTGAAATAAAATCGAAAATTGTAAAATAAATTGTATTTACACAGGTTAAATCAATTTTTGTCGTAAATTATTGTAAAACTAATGGATAACATAACTTTGTACGTAAGTCATACTTAAAATACCTAGAGTAGGGTGGCATTTCACTTAGTTGGACAGAGGACTATAGAAATAGATATTGTATAGAAAAGAGCTAAAATTGAGCTTATTATCTATATAGCCTTAAACTGTATGATGTCATAATGTCTGTGTAATGTCATGTATAATGTCGTTAATTATTTCGTCAAAGTGAAGCAAAATGTCACCCTTAATTAAATCACAATAAATTACGTCACAATGATACTTAACAAGTATTACAACACTAATAAGACCTCTTATGTATAGATGTAGTAGTGCATATGCATATTTGTTTTCCATCGTATTTTCTCGGATAATTTCGTATTTGTCATGCTACTTCAGTCAACCTCAGTACTTTTTGTACCGAGACTGACTGAAATAGTATGACACGTTCGTACGTTTCCGTGAAAATACGATTGAAAATAAATACGCACTTATCAGTGGGCCCCTTGAAACAAAAACATTACTTACATATGTAAAATTTATAAGCACATTTTTTACATCACTGAATCGTTTGGAATGTGTTATCACATCAACATCACTTCTTGGCAGCTTTTTTTATGCTCATAGATGCTACTACTATTTTCGTTGACTCAGTTTGCTCTGAGTCTAACATGGGAGTATTCACTGAACAGAATTATTAGGTACCTGTTGTTTTTAAGTTCCGCATGACTCGGCTAGCAGGCTCTCATCTCTAAGTTCTCAGGTTTGTTGTGTTGGTTGGCGACTTCAGCCGCTCGTATGGTGTCGGATAACCTTGTGTTGAGCATGAAGGCTCTAGCGGGCTCTATCACCAAGTTCTCAGGCTTGTTTGGTTGGTTGTCAAATTCAACATCTTATATGGTGTCAGCTAACTGTGTGTTGGTCTCCGGCGTTAGTAAGAGCTGTTCTGAAAAGTGAGCTAGCAGGCTTTCATCTCTAAGTTTTCAGGCTTCTTATGTTGGTTGGCAAGTTGTTCAGCCTCTTGAATGGTGTCAGGTAACCGAGTGTTGAGGGTTTCTGGCGTAGTCAGCATGAGAGCGCCTGCCACTAGTGCTGTGCTGCCGAATAGGACCGATGGAAGCCAATCTACGTAGATTGCCTGGAAAGTGATTTAAAACTAATTAACAAGGGTGTAGCCTACAAGTCCCCAATCCGCAATAATGGGCTAACCTAGCTTAGCCAAACCACTGATACATGTATAATAAGAGGCCTGTGTCAGACGGTGGGACGTAGGTATGTCAGCTGGTCTTTACCAGCTGACATACCTACGTCCCACCGTCAGGCAGATAAAATTTATTGATTTTATTCGAAAATGATGTTAAATCGAATTCTGTACAACTTTTTGTACAGAATTCGATTTAACATCATTTTCGAATAAAATCAATAAATTTTATCTAGTAAATGTTTATAAAGTAACGAAAAAATCACATGCTTCAACCAAATCACTCCCGCTTAGTCCCAAGAAGTATTCGCACGATTGTATTTAGTTAGGATCAAAATGAATCTTTATGAACACTACTAAATGAAGTAGGTATGCAAAATGGAATTCTTACCAGTAGAGGCATTTGTGGAGCCACGATAGAGCCAAGTCTGCCGACCATAGAGCAGAAGCCCAGCAAACTGTGTCTCGCGTGCGTGGGAAATAGCTCCGATGTGTACATATATACTCCGCTGAACGCTTGCGTGATGGCGATCTTGCCCACCAGGTACAGCAGTGTCGCTAGCCACGACATCGCTGGAATACAAAACAATATGTTTAAGAAATAGGCCAAACAAATTTTTTTTTTGAAGAATTAATTACCAGCAAGCTGGAAATTATTTTAATACCTTCATTTGGTGCTAAATGCGTGTAATCCGATTTTGCTCCATCTCAGGTGTGCATAAATTTTTGATCTTTTTCAGTTTGCTTGTAACTCGAAAACGGTACGTCCGACGGAAATTTTGGTCTAATCGTGATGAAAATCGACACATGAGGATCCGAAGAGTCGTAGTCAAATATTGTAAAAAATGCCCGCCAATTTGAATTTCTTTTTTTTTTGTATAATCCGTAAATTCTTTTTCACCAGTGTCTGATCCACAACACACCTTTTGGGGTGGAGCAAACTCGGATTTCACGCATTTAGATACAAATCAAGGTATTAAAATGATTTCCAGCTTGCTGGGGCTGAATTCCTTAAAAACGCTTTTTTTGAATCTAATTAGATTGGCCTAAAATCAGAAGAACATACCTACTACTTAGAAAGCTTTCAAGTATTTGGGAAAATATAATGTGAGCTTTTGTGCAGTTCACTATCCTCTGTGGGTTTTAGAAGTAGAAAGCTAATAAGGAATAATCAGGATCCAGCAAAGCCCCAAGTGCTTATTGATTATAAGATAGGTAAAAAAATATTGTAAAGTTATGCATGGCCCGACTACGGTGAAGCCGTAAAATGAGGGTTTAACATTATTTATAAAACACTAACTACCCTCAACTGCAACTTAGTTTTCATCTTTGCCAAACTTTCACCATGTCAATTATATATGTTAACCAACCATCAAAAACCATCAGTAAACTTACCAGGAGGCACAAAAGCGATGGCAACGCAAGAAATCCCACAAACAATATACGCGATGAGCAGCGTCCGCTTGCGTCCGATCCGGTCCAGCACCAGCGCATTAGTCACCACCGCGATCACCTCCACAGACACCACCAGCATGTAGTTGGTGTACTTGTCGCCCGCCAGCGACACCGAGTTGATCGCCAGTCCGTAGAACACGAACGTGCAAGTGATCCACCACCACGAGCAGATCGCTAGGCGCCGCATGATGATAGGCGATCTAAACACTTGTATCCATAATCCTACTTCTTCTTCTTTCTTTTCCATAGGTGCTTTAGCTTCTTGAAGCTGTTTAATCGTCTCTTCTGAAAGCGTCACATCATTCATCTTCGCTGCTTTAGTTATGATTTCTAAAGCGTCTTCCTTACGTCCTTTAGAGAGTAGCCATCTAATGCTTTCTGGGAGGAAGTATATATAAAGAAGGAAGAGGAGGGAAGGTGGGTAGACAACGAGGATGAAGGTGCGCCAGTACTTGAAGGCCTTGGCGAGGAGCGCGAAGCTCAGGCCGCCGATGACGAGCATGATGCCGAGGAAGGCTGTAGTTAAGACTCGCTTCTCTTGGCCGAGGAGCTCGATCGCTGAAATGAGAGTACGGTGAATGAAAGCCAGATGATAAAGACTTGTGGCTTTAGAAACGCGCATTGGCACAACAGAAATCCGTCATGTTTGGATTTGTAAAGGTGGTACTCCCTTGTTGTTGTGTTTAATGAGCATATGTGAGTAGTATATCAATCGAGAAACGTATTATTTTGGAAATACAAAACACTATCGAACATGCAACAGATTACACGCAAAAAACGCAAGATATTGTAAATTGTCTTAATTAAAGTCTTGTTAGTTTCGTAAACATTTGTGATTTTCAAAGACACCCCTTTTTAGGACTTATCCATTATGATGTCATTTAAAAAAAATGTAACTATAAAAAGCAGTATGCACTTACTCATAATGAAGGCAGCAGGGAAAGCGCTAGCACCAGCTACCGTCTCCAGGAACTCCACAATGACGTACATCTCGTAGGAGATGGAGAATGCCTTAAGAGAGCCAATGGCCCCGACGAGCACGCATGACAGGATCAGTGCTGTTTTACGGCCCCAACTGGAAACAGAAAAAACGCATATAAGTAGGTCATTCAAAATGTTATTACAGACAGTTGCAGACAGGGCACTGTCCGACAAACATCGTCACAATGGTGTTGGCAAGTTTAGTGTCAAAGGTTTTCATAGATGGTGACAACATAGATTTTACCTGTCTTTAGTTTTGTTCTATGAGATTTGGCTTTAAAGCAAAAGCATCCAGGCCATAAAATTCAAAAAGAAGAGAGTTGTATTCGTAATAGGATTGACAGGTAATACCTATGCTGTCGCCATCTGTAAAATACTTTGACCGGCCAACCTCACTTTTACTGCAATCCGTATTTGCCTTATTGTCGCTTGGTATTGTGATTTTTTCTTGTCTTGTGAAGATTTGACCAGTAGGTACTTCAATTATTATGACACTAACTAAATGGGCCTATTGAACAAATTTAAACCTTCAATTGTTCCGCAACAACTATAGACTGGAAGAGAAGATAAACTAAAACACATTTAAATGTAAGTATACAAAACATTTAGGCCCTCACCGGTCAGAGACGTAACCGAGGATGGGCAACGACACCAGCATGCCGATATTGTGGATGGTGCCGACCAGCGTCCGCTTCCACTCTTGGCAGGCTAAATTGAACTGTAACCGAAAACAAATTTGGTTAACCATATTTTTATGCTTGCTGGGCTATTCTTCTAGTTTAAAGTTTAATTACTGGATTACAGACAGTATTTTCAAAATTAGTAATTAAACCATTTTTTGCGTTCCTCTTTTGTCCATGAGTGTATATCGATTATCGACCGATAGTCTGTGCAAAAATTTTGATGCTTATTTTGGTATTGTGATATGGCACCATGGTACAAAGATTTCAGATATTAATTTTCGTGTGAAAATCGTACAGACCTACCTTAGTAGGACACATTTAAGAAGCAAAGATAGAAAGCCTATAACACTAAAATTACTGAATGCCGTATGGTTTACAACTACGCTTTGCAGTGCGCATTTTACACAAAAATACGGAGCTTGACATTAATAGGGGATCCTCAACAACATCCTTGACATTTATATTGTCCACCCAAGTAAATATTAAACAAATGCCAACTTACTGCGTAATCAAGAACATAAAATAACCTCGCCAAAAAAACTCTCCCAAAACATGATTCACTTAACGACAACTTTTTGCCATTACCATTGTCATTTGGCACGCCTCACTGACGATATCGGATGAGTTTGGAGGTCAAGGTTCAGCACTGAATCCACTGAGCTTTATGCCAATGATGTAGGGTTCAAGATCGCTTGATTTTTATCGTGATTGTTGATGGTTTTTTGAATGAGTAAATTGCAGGGTCATCACCCACTCATCGTGCGGAGTCGAAGCGCATTTTACTAGTTTTGAGGCAAAGCTATACAGTAGTAGATTGTTAAGAGCGTTCTTACAAGAAAAGTCGAAATAATGTAAAATTGATGCTATTCCCGACAACATTTAAGATTTTACGCTCATCATTAGAAACAAAGAGTACTTGTTCCAGTAAGAGCGTCTTCTTATCCTTAGGAATATCGTTGTACATTTTAGAAAAAGGACTAATTAAATTAGTAATGATTGTTTTTCTGATGGTCGTTTACGAAAAACCGCGTGAAGCACTGAATTGTAAGCTCTTATTTGTAAATTTTGAGAAGTTTACTCTACTAAAGTTGGATATTTTGTATTACTAATATCCTGTACTTTAGGAATATCGAATGATATTCTTCCTACATGCTTTTAAGAAAGAGAAAATCAATGTTAAACGAATTGAATTTTCTCTTCGAAACAAGTGTAAATTCCTACGAAAATCTACTTAGTATCGAAGTCATTTTTATACACGAGCAATCTACAACGTTTGCTTATATTGTTGGTATACATTTGTGTTTATCAAATTCTACTTTAATTTTTTGGCAATTTTTTGAAAACTACTCTATATTGCCGATGACGCGCGCTGGCGATCTCAGTACCGCAGCAGAGCTTGAAGAGGTCGGACCTGTGTCGGTCGGCTCCGCACGTTTTCGACGGCGACAACGAGGTTTTTTATCGTTGTGTGCGGCAGGCGCCGTGTAAAACGCTATACTGTGTGCGTGTAAATTGCGACTGAGAAACTTTGATCCGAGTACTGTATTTGTTTTTATAGTATTATAATATAGTATAGTAACATAACAAACTTCCGAACAACATTAAAATTATTTGAAATGACCCGACATTTTATAGGTAGTAAATAAAAAAAAAACAGCCAAGTGCGAGTTGGACTCGCGCACAAAGGGTTCCGTACTATTACGCACAAAACGGTAAATAAATCACGTTTGTTGTATGGGAGCCCCACTTAAATATTTATTTTATTCTGTTTTTAGGGTTCCGTACCCAAAGGGTAAAAACGGGACCCTATTACTAGGACTCCGCTGTCTGTCTGTCTGTCTGTCCGTCTGTCATCAGGCTGTATCTCATGAACCGTGATAGCTAGTTGAAATTTTCACAGATGATGTATTTCTGTTGCCGCTATAACAACAAATACTAAAAACAGAATAAAATGTGGTATTTCCTATAAAAAGGGACCTTATTGTCGATGGCGCTTACGCCATTATAAACGATGCTCCGATATAACTAAGACTGAACTTGTATAAGTTTTTAATTATGTATTACTCATCCTCCTTATGAACCCTGGCAGTACCTAGTGGAACATAGGTTTGGTGCAACATAGGCGCACACTGTTTTGGTCATTCGACTCGTCTTGATGAGCAACTTGGGAGAGCAGTACTCATGATAGAGCTGATGCTGAACCCTGGCAGTACCTAGTGGATCTAAGGTTTGGTGCAACATAGGCACACGCTGTTTTAGTCATCCGACTCGTCTTGATGAGTACTTAGGAGAGCAGTACCCATGATAGAGCTGATGCTGAACCCTGGCAGTACCTAGTGGAACTAAGGTTTGGTTGACATATCAGTCAAATTTGACAGATTGACAGTTTTTGTCATTTTCAGTGAAAATTATCTTTTTGGGATAGAATTTAGCACCAAGTAACATTGTTAAGTGTAGATTTATACTATCTGTCTAAATTGACATTTTTGACAGTTTTGGATCCCAGATCGAAACGGCTTGTCCAATTTTGATAGGACCTTCAACATTAGTCATGGGATGGAAAATGTAGTTTGACACATCTGTCAAAACTGTCAAAATTGACAGTTTGACAGTTTTTGTCATTTTTAGTGAAAATTAACATGTTTTGTTAAAGTTTGGTACTAAGTAACATAGTTTAGTGTTGTTTGACATATCAGTCAAATTTGACAGATTGACAGTTTTTGTCATTTTCATCTTTTTGTGATATAATTTAGCACCAAGTGACATTGTTAAGTGTAAATTTATACAATCTGTCAAAATTGAGATTATGTGACATTTTGACATTTTTGGATCCCAAATCGAAACGGTTTGTCCAATTTTAATAGGACCTTCAACATTAGTCATGGGATGGAAAATGTAGTTTGACACATCTGTCAAACTGTCAAAATTGACAGTTTGACAGTTTTTGTCATTTTAAGTAAAAGTTAACATGTTTTGTTAAAGTTTGGTACTAAGTGACCTAGTTTAGTGTTGTTTGACATATCAGTCAAATTTGACAGATTGACAGTTTTTGTCATTTTCAGTGAAAATTATCTTTTTGGGATATAATTTAGCACCAAGTGACATTGTCATGTGTAGATTTATACAATCTGTCAAAATTGACATTTTATTTATTTATTTATAATTTATTTAAGCTTTATATAGCCTTCTTAAGGCATTCTCTACCAGTCAACCTTTAAAAATTGACAGGTTTTGTCATTTTTAGTGAAAATTAACATGTTTTGTTAAAGTTTGGTACTAAGTGACATAGTTTACTGTTGTTTGACATGTCAGTCAAATTTGACAGATTGACAGTTTTTGTCATTTTCAGTGAAAATTATCTTTTTGGGATAGAATTTAGCACCCAGTGACATTGTTAAGTGTAGATTTATACTATCTGTCAAAATTGACAGTTTGTGACATTTTGACAGTTCTGGATCCCAAATCGAAACGGCTTGTCCGATTTTGATAGGACCTTCAACATTAGCCATGGGATGGAAAATGCAGTTTGACACATCTGTCAAAACTGTCAAAATTGACATTATGGCAGTTTTTGTAATTTTTTGTGAAAATTAACGTTTTGTTAAAGTTTGGTACTAAGTGACATAGCTTAGTGTTGTTTGACATATCAGTCAAGTTTGACAGTTTTTGTCATTTTCAGTGAAAATTATCTTTGGGATATAATTTAGCAAACAAACCATGTTAATTTTCACAAAAAAAGACAAAAACTGTCAAACTGTCAATTTTGACAGTTTTGACAGATGTGTCAAACTACATTTTCCATCCCATGACTAATGTTGAAGGTCCTATCAAAATCGGACAAGCCGTTTCGATTTGGGATCCAAAACTGTCAAAAGGTCACTAACTATCAATTTTGACAGATAGAATAAATCTACATTTAACAATGTCAGTGGGTGCTAGATTCTATCCCAAAAAGATAATTTTCACTGAAAATGACAAAAACTGTCAATCTGTCAAATTTGACTAATATGTCAAACAACACTAAACAAAACATTAACTTCAATGGCCATTAACGTCTCAAAAATTTAATTCGAATTAACTTTAATGCAATTGGTGCGTAATGCAATTGGTTAGTTTGACACATCTGTCAAAACTGTCAAAATTGACAGTCTGACAGTTTTTGTCATTTTTAGTGAAAATTAACATGTTTTGTTAAAGTTTGGTACTAAGTAACATAGTTTAGTGTTGTTTGACATATCAGTCAAATTTGACAGATTGACAGTTTTTGTCATTTTCATCTTTTTGTGATATAATTTAGCACCAAGTGACATTGTTAAGTGTAAATTTATACAATCTGTCAAAATTGAGATTATGTGACATTTTGACATTTTTGGATCCCAAATCGAAACGGTTTGTCCAATTTTAATAGGACCTTCAACATTAGTCATGGGATGGAAAATGTAGTTTGACACATCTGTCAAACTGTCAAAATTGACAGTTTGACAGTTTTTGTCATTTTAAGTAAAAGTTAACATGTTTTGTTAAAGTTTGGTACTAAGTGACCTAGTTTTGTGTTGTTTGACATATCAGTCAAATTTGACAGATTGTCAGTTTTTGTCATTTTCAGTGAAAATTATCTTTTTGGGATATAATTTAGCACCAAGTGACATTGTCATGTGTAGATTTATACAATCTGTCAAAATTGACATTTTATTTATTTATTTATAATTTATTTAAGCTTTATTGCACAACACATGAAGGTACAAAAGGCGGACTTAATGCCTTCTTAAGGCATTCTCTACCAGTCAACCTGTAAAAATTTACAGGTTTTGTCATTTTTAGTGAAAATTAACATGTTTTGTTAAAGTTTGGTACTAAGTGACATAGTTTACTGTTGTTTGACATGTCAGTCAAATTTGACAGATTGACAGTTTTTGTCATTTTCAGTAAAAATTATCTTTTTGGGATATAATTTAGCACCAAGTGACATTGTCCCAAGCTGTACGGTTACCCTGTACCTGTACCAAATGTAATGACGAAACATGTAAACAAGCGAGTATAATTTCTTTCTAGTATAAAATAATTCTTTTATAATACAAAAGTAAGTACATTTGCACTGGATTTAGTATTTTCGTACCAAATAACAATAATTAGGATTTTAAGTTAGTCGTTATAATTGTTTTCAATATGCTTCACGAAGGATCAAGATTGTTTAATCCATCATTGTAGTGCGAGCGAGAGGGAAAACGTGGTAGACGGGATCGGCATACTGAGCTCGCACAGCCCGCCGCAGCGCGTAAAATACCTAAACTCGCTCAACGCCGAAATGTAATAGCGCTCTTAACCAAAAGATCAAAGGCATTCATTTCTGCCGAGGTAGTTTGGCGCTCGAACGCAGTAAGAGTGCCAACTGTCCGAGGCTGAAATGATGCCTTTCACCCGAGTTAAACACTACTTTTCATTTCGAATACGAGGAAAGTAAAAAGCATTTGTATTTTTTTAAAACATGACTAAGTTATACATTTTTATAGTGCTCGTATTTTTTGAGGGTATTAACAATTTAGGTAAAAGTATCGTTATTGGAATGGGGAAATAAACATCAGAATGGAAATTGTATAACAAATCTATTTAAAACCAAATCGTACTTGGACAGGAAAATGCTCTAGTGCAGAAACGTATTATTTTCTGTACACTTTTTAGAACAACAATGATCTTCTTTCAGAGCGTGAAAAATTCAAAATACATTTAGTGCCAATTTCCTAATTCAAATGCCTTCTCTTCCTTTCTAGCCTAAGATAAACGTATCTTAGGCTAAAAAGGAAGAGAAGGCATTTGAATTAGGAAATTGGCACTAAATGTATTTTGAATTTTTGAAGATAAACGTATCTTAGGCTAAAAAGGAAGAGAAGGCATTTGAATTAGGAAATTGGCACTAAACGATATATGGACGACCTTCACCGAGAACGGATGAAACTTAAATTTTGTGGAAGAAAATATGTCCCTGAACATAAATAAATAGGGTTGCCTAAAGAAATATGGTCAAGGCTATTTTTAATAAATTTTAGAAAAAAAAATTGTCTTCTTTCACCGACTTGTCTGACGAACGAAATAAGTTCCAATGGAAAGTATACAACTTGTACAACATAAATCAATTAGGGTGCCTCTTTTTCCGGTCACTATTATGTGGTTGCCGTGTTACAGGTGAGTTTTTATCGATAATTGCACTCATCTGTCTGACGCTTGAATTATCAAAAATGATGGTAATTTTATTGCGAATACAGTGGTATAGGGTTGCCTGCGAAAATCCGGTCACAAATAAGGTTTGCCAGGCTTTTAGCGATAAATTACGGGATTACGATATAGCGAGAGATGGTGCTGTCAACTAGCTAGTCCAGATGCAACTACTTGCAAGTCTTGCAGCTGATAGTTTACTCAGCCGGTGACTTGCGTGCGCACCTGTGCGTAACAATGAATGTGCGCGTGCGATCTGCCCGCGCTACATGGTTTCCCCTATCACTAAGTCCGTCACTTTCGCACTCACATACTTGTTAGAACGTGACAGGCATGGTGATAAGCGTACCGTGCTACGACTCCTGGCCAGATTGCTATCGCCGTATGATTATAATTAGATAATACCCACGTAGCATTACCATTACCTACTCATTTCATTAAGACAGTGACAAGGTCGCCGTCTTACTGAGGTCTTGCTAATCTCTACGTGTGTACCTCCTTCGTTTTTTAAGGTTCCGTACCCATGGGGTAAAAACGGGACCCTATTACTAAGACTCCGCTGTCTGTCTGTCCGTCTGTCACCAGGCTGTATCTCATGAACCGTGATAGCTAGACAGTTGAAATTTTCACAGATGATGTATTTCTGTTGTCGCTATAGCAGCAAATACTAAAAACAGAATAAAATAAATATTTAAGTGGGGCTCCCATACAACAAACGTGATTTTTTGCCGTTTTTTGGGTAATGGTACGGAACCCTTCGTGCGCGAGTCCGACTCGCACTTGGCCGGTTTTTTGCATTAGAAAGAACTCCGCAAAAGTAAGCACTTTACGCAGTATAATAATGAGTGTCTCAACCAGTACTATGATTTCCTAATTAATTAATTATAAAACCTAAATTGTTAATACCCTTTAAAAATACGAGTACTATAAAAATGTATAAAAATAATAAATTATTTACAACAATAAATTACTAAATAAAATGCCTGATTTACGAATTTATTAATTCGACACAAAAAACTCAAATCCCTTTGGCACTGAATCGTAATTATTAATTAATTATAAAACCTAAATTGTTAATACCCTTAAAAAATACGAGTACTATAAAAATGGATAAAAATAATAAATTATTTACAACAATAAATTACTAAATAAAATGCCTGATTTACGAATTTATTAATTCGACACAAAAAACTCAAATCCCTTTGGCACTGAATCGTAATTATTAATTAATTATAAAACCTAAATTGTTAATACCCTTAAAAAATACGAGTACTATAAAAATGGATAAAAATAATAAATTATTTACAACAATAAATTACTAAATAAAATGCCTGATTTACGAATTTATTAATTCGACACAAAAAACTCAAATCCCTTTGGCACTGAATCGTAATTATTCTCTTTAGGGAAAAAAGCAAAAAAGGGTAAAAGTTGTGAAAATATTTTATGCTTGCTATCGCTACCCTGTTGTCCTCGGAAGGATAAATGCTAAGATGAAAGAGATCGCAATTTATCGACATATGCTAATAATGCCCACATATCATTACTCATTTCACCAGGACAGTGTCAAGGCTTCGGCATATAGATAAATCTTGCTATTAACCTTTAAGTACAGGCAAGGCAGTAGGTAATATTGTTATTGTATATGTATACTTAGTCTTCATCGAAGGCCTGGCACTCCTGAAAAGACTATAATTTATTGTAATTGTTGCTTAGTGCTTAGGTACTTTGTTGAGTTTATACTTACGTTTTCTGTCTATTGGAACCTACATTACATAATAAATATTGATAAATTTAAAAGTGGAATAATTACTGCCTTGGGTGAGACTTGAACTCACGGCCTCTGGATCGATACTCCAGCGCTCTGCCAACTGAGCCACCAACCTCATCCATAGTCAGCAAATCTCCCCACTATATGGGTCTAGGGGACCCTAGCGACATCTACCGTAAGAGTGTTATACTTCTTAAACGGCCACCGGAGTTCCAAGTCATATTGGAAATTCAGCAGTTACGATGTGCTACCCATTCTAAATTAATTTTTAACAAGCAGAAACGTCTGCGATCGATGCTATTAAGCTTAGAACAAATTCAAAAGTGGAAAAATTACTGCCTTGGGTGAGACTTGAACTCACGGCCTCTGGATCGATACTCCAGCGCTTTGCCAACTGAGCCACCAAGACCTCATCCATAGTCAGCAAATCTTCCCACTATATGGGTCTATGGGTTTTTCCACTTTTAAATTTATTCTAAGCTTAATAGCATCGATCGCAGACGTTTCTGCTTGTTAAAAATTAAATATTGATAAGATATGTACTTATTGTCTTCGTTTTTGTCTTCCCTCAATTTGGCCGACTTAAGAACTCTTTAACAATAACACATTGAAGTCGCATTAAGATTAGATAAATAGTGAACTGCGACGAGACACTTAAAGAGGTCAATTTTAAATGCATATTCTTGTCTAAGCCTAACAAAGGGATCTGTAATGAATCTCGCATATTTGATACGTGTGTTTTACCACGTACAAGGAATATGCCAGATGTCACAAGCAAACTCTAAGAAGTCTCTTAGAGCCCTGTGATGCCATTATGTCCACAGGGCTATCTTGTGTTCCTTTTAGATAAACTCCTGGAAATGTTTTTCCTATATTTTTTACAAGCTTTGTATTACAGCAACGGACTGCTAATAATCTATAAATCAAAATAAGTAAACCTTGTCTATCACTTAACTAGGTATAAGTTCAAAGGCAGCCTAAAGCCAAGGTAAGCTACTTTAGTTTTTAGTCAAGATACAGCACACATAAACGACAAAATTAATAATATTCTAAACAATGTCTCAGACTGGATGCATGATCACCACCTTGAAATAAACTATCAAAAAACAAAATTAATGACCTTTTACCCCTACCAGAAAAATGCATTAACTATTAACTACAGCCACAATTCTTTACCGTTAGATGTTGTTGATAAATTTTCACTACTCGGAATAGTCATAGATAGTCACATAACATGGAAATCGCATATTAAACACATCCGAAGTAAGCTCTCAACATTTACTTATGCACTTAGCGAAATAAAGAAAACCACCGACTTCCAAACAGCACTTACTTACTTATGCATACGGTTATTCCTGGCTTTCTTATGGAATAATCCTATGGGGCAACAGTACAGACGCTCCCTCCCTTTTCACTTTACAAAAAAAACTTATCCGCATACTCGTAAACATTAAACAAACTGATAGTTGTAAACCTCATTTTAAAGAACACAAAATTCTTACCGTACCTAGCCTATATATTTTAGAAGTATGCAAATTTGTCCGCAAACATTCAGAATTATATATCAAACGTGAAGATGTACAGCTAACCTATACACTAAGAAATAAATCAAAGTTAATGCCACCAACCTCCCGATTAAAACTCCATTCGTCTGGCCCATTATCAATGTCCATAAAGATATATAATAAACTACCACACAATATAAAGGAAGAAAAGACAGAACATCTATTTGTAAGAAAATTAAAAGAAACCCTTATTAACAAGAGCTATTACACTGTCGACGAATATTTAAATGATAAGTTTTAAGATGTAATAAGATTACAATTTAACATTTTTATTTGTATTAGGTATAAGTTAGGTTAAGTAATATTGCTATGCCCTTGCAGGGCTCATGTTTGAAACCACTCATTGTTATTTGATACCCATATGTACGTACAACATGAATGCAAATAAAGAACTTGAACTTGAGTTTGGAAATCTACTTACTGCTTAGAAACGAGATGCACGATATAGATGCAGGCATTCATAACATCTAAGATCCTAACTCTAACCGTCGACACCACTTGAATGCCATTATCCGTCGCCACAAAAAAAATACAATGCCTTCAATTCAAGTTGCCATTACCGCCTTTTTGCACCAATTACTTGTGACAATTGAAGGAAGAATACACAGAAAAAAAATAGTTCTCCAGCCAAGTAAATACTCTTGTGTCAAGATATTTTGTGTTTCCTATATAAGGAAACAATAAAATTCTTGCGTCAAGATATAAAAGGTTTCAAAGTTTATTATTTAAGGTAAAAAATTCAATACTTTATCCGAGCTATAAAATTTTTTTTTTTAAAAAGCTCAATATTCCCACCAAGAGCGTTTGCGTTTTGTTTTATGTATTGTATGTTTTGAATTGAACCAAGTGTCTTAGTGCAATACTTAAAGAACTTGTGTCAAGAAACTTTGTTTCTTGGGGTATAGACTCATAATTTCAATTGAGAATTGCATTTCTCCACGAAAACAAGAAAACGCATTGGCTTAAGAGTATGTTACTCAATGTAATTTTTTTATTTTTTCACACCAAGAGCCGAAATTTCTTGGCGTATGAAACCGGTAACTTAAGTCAAATCATAGTATTTTCTGAATTGAATCTTAAGTGTCTCAGGGCAATACTTAAAGAACTTGTGCCAAGAAACTTTGTTTCTTGGGGTTAGATACTCATAATTGAATTGAGAATTATATTTCTCCATGAAAACAAGAAAAAGCATTGGTTCAAGAGTACGTTACTCAATGTAAAATATGATATTATTTATATCTAGAGTAGAAATTTCTTAGCGCAAAGTTTAGTATGTTTTGAATAAAGAATTAATTTTCTTAAACCAAGATGATTTTCGTGATTTGTTGAAGATGTAATGTTTGTAGTTCTAAACTTTTCCATATTTTGAAGCGAGATACTACTGTTGCTTATGACAATTCAAAAGTTACTTGAGGTTAATAATTAGAATGTTTCAAATCAAAAGTTGTCCACTTCATCAAATATATTAATATTATTTCATGTAAAAGCTTGAATATTTTAATTAAGATATGTTAACTGATAAACAAAACAGCTTTGTTCGAAATAGGCCATTGTTTTATGATTAGTTTTAATAAATACATCATAAATACGCTTGTTTGTTATTTAGGCATATAATGTCGGTTTTCCTTCAAATAATAGGAACACATGTTTATATAATAAACTGGAATTTAATGCAAGTACATGGTTTAGGCAAATCAACCATAAAACTGTAATAATGACAACCTAGTGGTTGTCATTATTACATCATTGCATTGGCATTGATCATTGGTAGTCCATATGGCGTATTTCGATACAATACTGTTTTGTTTATCAGTAAAACATCTTGATAAAAATATTCAAGCTTTTACATAAAATAATTATCCTTGATTAAGACAATATTTGATTTAATTAATTATAAACATTTATTTCAAGTAACTTCTGAATTGACGTACGCAATATAAGTATCTCGCTCTACAACATAGAAACAGTATAGACTACAAAGAGATGTATCCACTTTTGGACCTTATTACAACGCAAAAAGTGGTTATATCTCTTTGTATTCAAATAAACAACAAACATTACATCTTCAACGAATTACAATAGTCATGTTGGTTTATAAAAAATAATCCTTTACATCAAAAATCTTGTCTACGTTAACATGACTCAAGGGCACACAACGACAAACAAAGAACCCAGATTATAATGTTAACGTACACAATGTCTACCTACTTAATTATTATTTTATGTAGGAAAAGTGGGTAACCCTAACAAATAATATCCAAAATAATTAAGATGTATTTATTTATTAAAAGTCATAATATTATTTTGCCTCTATCAAGGTTGTACCTATTGCAATTTAAAAATTCACAACATAAAATTAAACTTCTAAAGTAACCCCCTCATTCATAAGTCTCTCAGGCCTCAATTACTTAATTTATGCTTTGAGTCGTTCTAATAAAGACAACTGTCGAAGTGAGAGATAAGGACAAAGGCATGAGAGAAGTTTATAAGGGGTTAAGTATATTCAAGTAGGTACCTATTTAAGGTGAACCGGAATAATTGCGCCAGTTGAGGTAAATGCGTCTTTTTACAATTACAAGAAAATGTTATTTAAGTGTAAAGGAAATTAATTATACTAAAAGCGGTCTTTCATCGGTGCCTTAAATGGCCTTATTGTCGCCTTGGTAAAATTTCGTCGAACCCTATCCATCTTCTTGTAATTCTAAAAAGACTCACTTACCTCAACTGACGCATTTGTCCCAGTCGACCTTAACCATAAACAGCTGACAGAGTGACGCCATTTTAGCGAGCAAACTGCCGCGCGAGGATGGGTCGTTTGCTTCGCGCGGCAATTGGAGGTTGCTCGCTCTGTGAAGAAACCCCTAATTTTAAAACTACAGTGTCATATTTAATTTAAAGTAATTTACTGTACGTATACTTAAATATGTATAGGTGTTAGGCACCTGCCATATTAGGTCATATACTTAATCATCTAATACAACTATGTATTTATACAATGAAATGTACAATGTATTTATTTATTAAAAGTCTCATGAATAAACATTTATTTTGCCTCATTAAGTTTGTACTTATTGCAATTTAAAAATTCACAACATAAAATTAAACTTACAAAGTAACCATAAACGTCTCTCAGGCCTCAAATACTTAATTTAAATACTTAATCAGTAATCACCTAAAGGTTCGACCACACCGCTGCTTAAAAAACGGTGAGGGTACGGAATCGCAGTGACGCGACGTAAGCGTAACGATTATATCGCATGCCCTTGCATTTGGGTATCGCACATGAAATACATGATACATTTTAAATAGTAGATCAAATGCTTTGCTTGCGCAATCGAATACATACTTTATGTCATCAATGACCATGTACAAACAGGTGAAATTATGTAAGCTGCCTTGTAGTAAGATGTACGTCTGCACTGACAGATTCCGCGCCAAGATTCTGTTCTTGTATCTTCTTGTCGATATCTCCGGCGGTCTGAAATCAAATAACTATTATAAGTGATATGCTAAGCAGACGATGTACAGTAGCGGCGATAGTAAGAATTATTAGTTAAACAATTCGTTTGAATAACAAGTTTGCTATAAAGTTCAAATTACCAGTAATACAATTCCCATGATAATATGATATTGAAGTAATTTTTTCACTGATATTTCTATTATTGAGAGGTCTTTCTATAACATACCACATAAAAAAGTACTCAAATAGATAGCATATAAGGGTACACTATTTTCTGAAAACTCCCATTCAAGAATTAATACGCATAAATAGAAACAAACGCATTATGAGCGTCACTTGCACCATCCCACTAACCCGGGCTAACCGGTTAAACCCAGTGTCAAATTATACTAGAAACCATGGTAACTCCAGCCACTTCAGGTTTAACCGGCTAATCCCAAGTTAGTTGCCTTAAGAGTCTCCGGCAAGCTCGGCCGAATTTCACCTTCCCATACAAACGGAGTTCCGTTCTCATTTTAAAAATACAATACACACAAGATTAAAGAAAAACATAGGTAATCTATCTTTGCTTAGGCTTTACCACGGAAATATCCACGCCGCCCACGCCATTGATAGGCACAACCTAAAACTATCGTCCAAACAGATCGGGTGACATTTAGATATAATGATAATAATACTTACTTACTACTACACGTAAATGAATTTATAGTTACTTGAATAACAGACTAGGTACTTACCAAGAAAATTTTTCACCACTTCGGGTGGCATGCCCCACGAATGAAGTAACACGCTCGTTTCTTCCATTATTTCTCTTATAATGCACTTGAGTCCCCTGTGGCCACGTACAGCAGCAGATCACACACAAATAATAATAAACTACTATCGTGATATTCGTGATATCCATAAACATATAAACGGTAAGCGGCGCAAGCGTTGAATATGTTCCGGAAGAGATTGGAGAAAAAAATAACGATAGGGAAATATCAGTTGAGTGTTGCCAATTTACAAATTTTATTTCCCGGATCCCGGGAAGTCTTTTTATTAAGGGGCCTATTTTTTGTCAAAATAAGAACTTTAAAGGCTCCAATGGCCCAGCGTAGGCCAGTCTAAGTGACGCAGCTAAGCGGTGGATTGAGATAGCAATATCACTTGCTCCCTCTAACGCATAAATGCGTCCCTTAGACTGGCCGACGCTGGGCCATTGTTTACTGGGGCCTTAAGGCCAAAGACATTCTATATTAAATAACAAGACAGTGTACTGAAGATTTTTGACTAACCATATTTGAACCGTATTTAGCTAATTATGGCCAATATATAAATATTATAAATAAGGCCTCATTAGCACGATCGCTTTTTCAACGCGCGTTAAAAAAAAGCGTTTAAACGACACAAATGGATACATGTGAATGTGTGTGTGTGTGTGTGTGTGTGTGTGTGTGTGTGTGTGTGTGTGTGTGTGTGTGTGTGTGTGTGTGTGTGTGTGTGTGTGTGTGTGTGTGTAATGTGTGTGTGTAATGTGTGTTGAATGTGTATTTATTTGCACCACAGATTATTAACTAGTATTCACACGATGGCGGTGGCTTAGTAAAAATATTAAGCGTTGTTGGATTTTAAATCGAATTTAGCGTGCGGACGGATTAAAGCGCTTTTTAACGCGCGTTGTCAAACCACTCAAATGCAACTTGTCACTGTCAGTATGTAAGAACAATGATAACTGTACTGATCCCCTTCTTTAGGGTGCTAGTACTAGCGTAGGACAAAGACAGTATGATTCTCTCTGTCTATATGCTTGAAATGAGACAGCCTGGCTTGACCAAACTATATATATTATAGTCTGGCAAACATAAATTAGTTGGTCAAACCAAATTGTCAGTAAATAAAAACAAAAAAAACGGCCAAGTGCGAGTCGGACTCGCACACGAAGGGTTCCGTACCATTATCTATAAAAACGGTCACCCATCCAAATACTGACCCCGCTCGACGTTGCTTAACTTCGGTGATTGGACGGGAACCTCGAGATTGGAAAGAAATATCTATTTTATTCTGTTTTTAGTATTTGTTGTTATAGCGGCAACAGAAATAGGTACATCATCTGTGAAAATTTCAGCTGTCTAGCTATCACAGCTCACGAGATACAGCCTGGTGACAGACGGACGGACGGACGGACAGACGGACGGGCAGCGAAGTAATAATAGTAAGGAGTAATAGGGTCCCGTTTTTACCCTTTCGGTACGGAACCCTAAAATCTATACTCATCCTTTTCTTTTCGGTGCTTGTACTGGTGTAAGACAAAGATAGTATGATTCTCTCTGTCTATGTTTGAAATGAGACAGTCCTTTAACAAACTATACAAACTAAACGGATAATCACAATTACCAATTTAAAGACATTTTTTGTGCAGTGGCAACACCACGAAAAGTGTAAGAAACTCTAAAGTTTTTAATATTCCGTTTAAGATATGACTTTTTTATATGGCGTATTATTCTTTTATTTAAATATCTTGAATCTTCAATGTAGTTTCAAGAATATCAAACCAAGAATTAGTAAAATCAAGCCAAGAACGTATTAACTCTTGACGCAAAACTTTGTTATTATTCGATTTTAACTTGTTGATTCTCGAGTGGAGATTGTAGACATTAAATCAAGAATATGGGATATGAAGCTAAGAATGTAATAAATCTTGACGTAAATCCGTGTTAATTTTTGATTTAAGAGCTCCTTGAATTTTAAAAGGAGTTTATAAGCATCAAACCAAAAGTTGTTAAAATCAAGCCAAGAATGTATTAGCTCTTGACGCAAAACTTTGTTATTATTCGATTTAAACGGGTTGATTTTCGAATGGATCTTGTAGACATTAAATCAAGAATTTGGGATATGAAGCCAAGAATCTAATAAATCTTGACGTAAACCCGTGTTAAGTTTTGATTTAAGAGCTACTTGAATTTTGAATAGAGTTTTTAAGCATCAAACCAAGAATTATTAAAATCAAGCCAAGAATTAACTAAATCTTGGCGTAAAACCGTGTATTTTTTTATTTGAACTTCTTATATCTCGACTGTAGAATGTATATGTCAAACCAAGAGTTAATCGCTCTTGCCTAAAAACTTAAAAGTCTCAAAGCAAAACTTTGGTGCTTCTTCTTTGAAATAGCTTTGGCTCTTGACTATAGGTTGAAAACATCAAATCAAGAATTAATCGCTCTTGCCTTAAAACTTAAAAGTCTCAAAGGAAAATTTTGGTGCTTCTTCTTTGGAATTGGGTAATATTTTTGGTTTGATGAAGAGTTACTCAAGCTAAAACCGTTTTTTAAGAGCGTGCAATATCTCTTGCTAAGACGTTTTTTTATTGCGGCGAATAATTAATATCTTAACTCGAATCACTACCTTTAGCTTCAAAAATGTGTAAAGATAAAACTAAATAATTTTTATTCTGCTTTAAAAAATCATGATGTTTTTAACTCAAGACATATTTATTGGACCAAGCAATTTATTATTTTCTTTAAGCAACCGTGCGCAAGAGAGTTTTGCGTTTTGAGTTAAGATATCTTTTTTATCTGTGTAGAAAAAAACGGCCAAGTGCGAGTCGGACTCGCGTTCCAAGGGTTCCGTACATTACACAATTTAAACAACGTATTTTTTATATGAAATGTCTTTAAAAAACCCGTAGGGTCGGATCAAAAATAAGTAATTAAGTCCGACTCACGCTTGACTGCACATTTCTAATAGGTTTTCTTATAATCTATAGGTAAAGATCTGTTTTGTGTATTTTTTTCAAAATTTTTCACCCATTAATTTCGGAGATAAAGGGGGGAATAGTCATTTTTTGCCTATTTTCTTGAATAACTTCTAAACTTTTTATCTTAAAATTACAAAAAAATATATTTAAGATTCTTACAATGAGCTCTTTCATTTGATATGTAACACGATATACTTTAAAAAATTTTATTTTTTAATTCTCTCATTTACCCCCCAAAAGTGGCCCCCATGCTTAAAATTCATTTGTTTACGTTACATGTCCGTCTTTGGGTCACAGATTTACATATGTCTGCCAAATTTCAACTTAATTGGTCCAGTAGTTTCGGAGAAAATAGGCTGTGACAGACGGACAGACAGACAGACGCACGAGTGATCCTATAAGGGTTCCGTTTTTTCCTTTTAAAGTACGGAACCCTAAAAAGAGAGGCATAGGAAGACCGAGACGCGAGACGTGCGTTTTTGGACCAAGCAAAAAAATAAAACAACGTAGTGCCTTGACGTACCAGGAGCTCAAAACAGTAACAAAGAGAAGAACGGAATGGCGAGCACTCCACCGACTCTGATGATGATGATGACTTGTGACAAGGACAGCAGTGATACCACTGTACGCAGTTCTGACCATTCGTCAACCTTAATCCAGGGTTTGGCAGGAGAGGATTTTGTCTTTCTCGTAGTACTTCTTTAATTCCCTTTATTTTTCTGGTTCGAATTCATATCTATTTATTTTTATTTATTTAGGTTATATTTATTTATGTATATATATATATGCATTATTTTATTGTTATATTTATATTTATCTTTATTTGTAGCAATGTGTATTGAAAACTTGCATTTCATAAATTTGATTGATGTTTGTCATTCGTCGTTACTTTCTGTTCACTCATTTCCTTAAAGGTTAACTGGAAGAGATCCGATTCAGGGATAGGTTCGCCTTTGTTGTTTTTAATTTACTCTGTAACTGTGTTTCTCGTGTTTTTATTTCTATGTACAATAAAGTATTATATTATAATTCGTGATATTATACCACTATACATACATACATTAATTCAAAGACACAAGGTCTACTGGTAGCGAAGTGTGATGCTGTTAGTTTCATCGATGCTACAGATCTGTTCTGACCAGAGACCAGACATAAATCTTATTACCATGTGATTGGAGGGGAGGAGAGTGGGGTAGCGAGGAACAGCGTTGAATGAACTTACCTCAGTGACGATGGTATTAGCGGACAAGTACAGCCACTGATTATAAGCAACTATATCCTTATCCTTACTGAAGGCGCTGTTAGCAGGGGAGGGTGGGGTCGAGAGGAACAGCGCTGAATGAACTTACCTCAGTCACGATGGTATTAGCATACAAGTACAGCCACTGATTATAAAAGCAACTATATCCTTACTGCAGGTGCTGTTAGCAGGGGAGGGTGGGGTCGAGAGGAACAGCGCTGAATGAACTTACCTCAGTCACGATGGTATTAGCATACAAGTACAGCCACTGATTATAAGCAACTATATCCTTATCCTTACTGAAGGCGTTGTTAGCAGGGGAGGGTGGGGTCGAGAGGAACAACGCTGAATGAACTTACCTCAGTCACGATGGTATTAGCATACAAGTACAGCCACTGATTATAAGCAACTATATCCTTATCCTTACTGAAGGCGTTGTTAGCAGGGGAGGGTGGGGTCGAGAGGAACAGCGCTGAATGAACTTACCTCAGTGACGATGGTATTAGCATACAAGTACAGCCACTGATTATAAGCAACTATATCCTTATCCTTACTGAAGGCGTTGTTAGCAGGGGAGGGTGGGGTCGAGAGGAACAGCGCTGAATGAACTTACCTCAGTCACGATGGTATTAGCATACAAGTACAGCCACTGATTATAAAAGCAACTATATCCTTACTGCAGGTGCTGTTAGCAGGGGAAGGTGGGGTCGAGAGGAATAGCGCTGAATGAACTTACCTCAGTGACGATGCTATTAGCATACAAGTACAGCCACTGATTATAAAAGCAACTATATCCTTACTGCAGGTGCTGTTAGCAGGGGAGGGTGGGGTCGAGAGGAACAGCGCTGAATGAACTTACCTCAGTCACGATGGTATTAGCATACAAGTACAGCCACTGATTATAAGCAACTATATCCTTATCCTTACTGAAGGCGCTGTTAGCAGGGGAGGGTGGGGTCGAGAGGAACAGCGCTGAATGAACTTACCTCAGTGACGATGGTATTAGCGGAAGCGTACAGCCACTGGTCGCAGGCTACTAGATCTTCACTGAATGCGCTGTTCGCCTCGCAGGGGAGGGTGGGGTCAAGTGGGACCCGGCGGGAACATCTATGCGCTCGGCCGTGCTCGGGCAATGCTGCCGCCGTCCATGCTGCGCTGAAGTCGGTGCTGTTGGGGGCTTCGCACTCGGGGACCACGCATCTGGAAAAATGGTATAACTTACAATAAGACACAAAATTGACTAGTAGTCGATAAGATGCTTGTGATAAATACCAATAGAGTCGAAAGCAACCAAAGATTCAATTCCAAAATACATCTTCACATTACATGCGGATCGGTCGCTCCGCTGATACTTAAAAGAGTCCCCAGCAAGCTCGGCCGAATTTCACCTTCCCATACAAACGGAGTTTTTCGTTCTCATTTTAATACTACTTGTTGGATTGTAATGAAACTTTGCACATACAATGACATGATGTATATTGTATATCTAGTCTTGTAATTAGTTTGTATAGCTCCAGTATATAAAACAAACAAAATAGAGCAAAAACAAGTTTTGTATGAAAAACTTAAATTCGCTGTATTTTTTTTTAAATTATGGTATCTGAAGCTACATAAACTAATTACAGGACTAAATACCTTATCCTATAGTAAGAACAAAGTTTCAGAGCAATCTAGCTAGTCGCTTTAAAATGAAAGCGTAACTACGTTTGTATGGAGAACCGAGCTTGCTGCAGGGGACTCTTTAGATTTTATTTTCTCTTAATTTAAGTGTGTACTTAGGTACCTCTTACCATATTTGAAAAAAAATGTTTAAAAAAAAATATCTTGTTGTTGACCGTTTTCAACTAAGATCATTTATTATTTATAGGTACATACGTATTTATACGCGTTTTAAACTCGCTGCACGCTGTAAATCGATAATTACTTACTACTACTACTCTACTCTTGGCTTATTTTTATCGGCACGAAATCGTAATATGTTCGGCTTGTAAACGTAAAACACGCACAAATATTTCCACTCACAAAACGTTATTATTAGCAAACAATTTAATAAAAAAATATATCTCGTATATAAACTTTATTAATAAAAATAATTAATGCAAAAAAGTAAAACTAAATTACAACAAATACAATATTACCCCCCACTCTGATTATCCCCCGGACCAAATGTGCCAAAAATACTGGCGGCATTACCTCGCTGAATGGCCAGGGATATCTTTTGGACGAGGAAAGAACCAGAGCGAGGGTCGCCGCCCCTTCCCTACATCCTTAATAAACGTTTTGGCCTCGGCACACCAAGGCCCAGCCGTCTCGACGGCAACCGGGACAAAATCGTACACCTGTTCAAGGTTCGCGTACTTGCTGTGCTTGAACCTAGCAGCACTTTCAGCCGCTGCACCTGCCTTGTTCACCGTGCGCGCGAGATGAGTGGGAGCAAAAGTACTCACACACGTGGCATCCCAAAGTAAGCTGCGGCCCTTCGCCCAAGGAACAAGCGTAAGGCCGTCCGGTCTCTTACCGTCCAAACGACTTAGACCCTGGGGCTCCATGATGCATGGGACGTTCGCCGACACCAAAGCTCGCCTTATTAAATCGTTAATGGCACAGTGCCTGGGTATCCTACCCACACACTGCAAGCAGCTGAGCCCGTGGTGATATATACGAGCAATATTGATATATTTATTGATTTAATAAATATATCAATATTGCTCGTATACGTAAACGATTTTCCCTATTATCAAAATATGTAAAGGTCCTTCATCTTAATTATTAATTATATTAGGCTCGCTCATACTGAATGTATTCATCTTAAAGTGATTAAATATAAGGTTTATCATAATAATAATGGATACATAAATAAATAATGTGAATAGCATTCATTAAAAAATGTGTCTTCACCTCACTCGCTCGGAAAACCTCAGTTTATAGCGCGAAATCTGCGTGCAAGTCTATTTTATCCGCTAGCGTGCAAAAGTCATTTGAATTTCGAACACGATGATTGTAATTATCTGTGGTGCATGTAACTTTTTATTGTTTTTCTTGCATCTCGCATTTTTTGAGGTGAAAAGTTGTGTATTCCGCACGGCTGCAATAGTCTAACCCGTTAGTATAAAAATACCGCAAATCGATGTACAGGTTAGCCGTTTGGCACACACATACTAGAGGCCAAAACAAATTTTTTGACCCGCAGTTCCTAAAAATATTTCGCTGGGGGAGTGGTTAAACATTTTTTTTTTCAAAACCTATCGTATGTGGTATCATACGAAAGGGCTTTTTGAGGCGATTCTAAAAATATATCATCATTACATTTCGGGCATTTTTTTTTAATTAAAACAAAAAGAATTTTCGAAACATACCAAGTTTGGGCTCCTCCAGACACGATATGGCTGATTTTTTTTGTACAATATACCACAAATGATACGTGATATCCTCATGTCTAACTCCAAGAAAGCAATTTTGAAAATAATATCATTTACATTAATTTTTCAATTTTACAAAGTGACACAGTTCTACTTCAATACCTATTTCACGAGACTTATGGAACTATACTGCAGATACGGTACTTATTAATCATAAAATGATACGTAATATCCATATATCGAACGGGAAATACCTCTTTAACCCTTTAACTGCGCCTTTCATCAGTTGGTATAGTTTGTTTAGTTTTTGACACAAAATATCAAGATTGTATCCTTCAGACACGAAAGAAAGAAGAAAAGGTAAAGTCCCTGGACACCTGAAGACGGTAAACCTTGAGGATTTCCCAAACGTGCTGGACCTGCATTTTCCGTAGGAAGAGGATGTACGAGACAAGTGCCGATGTCTTTGGACTGACCTACATGATTCCAAATACGATTTACACTTCCGATGACGTAATAAATATATATACTTTGATTGAGCCCATGGTTATTCAGGGGCACTTTTTTGGTGAGGCACAATTATTCCTGAAGTCAAACTTTGATTCCATCCCCTAGCCACATGATCAACCCCCTTAAAAATTCAAGGTACCCTGCTGTTACAGCCTGAACTATTGCAGCAAAAATACCTGCGCAATTAAACGCTCAATGTACGCCAAGATAACAGAATAACCTTTAATAATTTCCCGCTAACTGCCCACTTGAATGGCTAACCGTCCGTTTCCGGCGTCTCGTGCTGAATACATTATGCCTACGAGCAGACTGCAGGCAGAGCGCTGTGGCGCTGCAATGTGCAATGTAATAATGTAATGGATGTCGTTATGACATTGTCGTAAACTGTATAGAGAAAAAAAATATTAACCAAAAAAACCGGACAAGTGCGAGTCGGACTCGCGCACGAAGGGTTCCGTACCATTACGGAAAAAAACAGCAAAAAAAATCACGTTTGTTGTATGGGAGCCCCACTTAAATATTTATATTATTCTGTTTTTAGTATTTGTTGTTATAGCGGCAACAGAAATACATCATCTGGGAAAATTTCAACTGTCTAGCTATCACGGTTCATGAGATACAGCTTGATGACAGACAGACAGACGGACAGCGGAGTCTTAGTAATAGGGTCCCGTTTTTACCCTTTGTACGGAACCCTAACACGGCATACCATCAGATCTACAGCGCAGGCTTCGTTACATTACAAAAAGCTCATCCACCTCAGGTTTCGTCAAAACGAAAAACATAGAGAAAATCATTCCAAATTAAAAATAGTATTCAATCAATATGCAATTACGCCTCCCAGATCTATACACCCCGCTTAGGAGGAAGCCGAAGTACTTTAATGGTGTGTACCTGATCATATTGAGACTAAAAGGCCGTAGAGGGTAGAAAAAACAGTGTTTTTGACATTGCAAGTTGCAAATTGTGACTCAAAACTAAACGTATTTTAGTTGCAATGTTATTGCACTTGTTACTGTGTGCAAATTATCTTAACGTAATTCTTTTTATATTCCATGAGTAGAATACAAGTAATAGTAGTATCAACTCAGTTCTGTAGATATAGATAACAACTTACAAATAGGCGAGCGGTTTGTAGGTAGGTACCTACACACTGTATTATTGTCACTGCTGTGGACAATGCTTACCTCTATCCTTTAACTGACCGAAGCGTAGCGAAGGTCTACGTTTTGACTCGGGCATTTTGCTTTTGTATGTCCGGATGTTCTCCTCTACATACAGGTCGCAATTCTCAACCGATTCTGGCGATTCTCGTGAAATTTTATGATCAAATTCTATGATTAAATTATTATTTTTTGTAGATTCCGTTTTTGGGATTTTTTTATAAAAAGGCGGAGTCATGATAGCTCGTGCCTAAACAAATAGTCGTTTCGATATCGTATCGATATATAAGTTTATCACACTTAAGTAAATGTCTTATTGTTTATTTATTTTGAAACCGCGGGCTTAGCGTATTCTTTTCATTTTTAACTACAAGCCTTTATTTAACTAGCCCTAAAAAATGATATTTTTGTCATTTAAATTTTCTAAATGATTCTAAACGGCGAAGCCATACATTTATTCAGCTTTAAGGGGATTCCATGCCCCATACCTTCGATCTGATTCCCTTAGTTTTCTAATGTTTTTGTTTTGTAGCTTATCATATTAACAACAACGGCTTTAAGCAATATTGAATCCCATATAAATTTACTTCAAAGTTCATTATTTGTTTGTTTTCATATCATTCATTCATAGGTCTAGGTTAGGTACATGAGGTACGTCAATATCAACAACCCACTTTTCTCCAAGGGACTGTATCTAGGTAATTAAAGTAGTAGCCATGACGTCAAGTGCCTAATTGACCCACTATTATCTCTACTTAGCTCAAGTTTTATTAAGACGATTCTCGCTGATTTGGCCTTGAGCGTCTCAGCGTCGCTGTACCCGCACCCCGCTCACTGCGATCGTACGTGAATTTCGTCTCGGTGCGGCGACTACGGCGGAACGAGGTTCAAAGAATAACCTACAGCCCAGAGGCGCGCGGCATTTGGCGCTATACCTCATATTTGTGTATCTTTTGCAGATATTTTGTTGTTTGAGTATGAGTAGATCATGCGTGTAGAGGTCGTAAATTATAATAAAAATATATTCCCTTATGCATTATACTTTACAAGCCTCAATTAGTTAATTTGTGTTTTATCTGTTTCTTACAAATAAATACCTAAGTCAAATCGACGGATTAAGATTTATAGCTAAAGCTTGGTATGTACTAAATTGAGGCGTACAGTGCGTTTATTTATACAATTTTTTTTATCCGTAATAAATAAATATAAATAATGCCATTAATAGTTAACTTATAAAATTAAAGTACCTACTAGTTTCATATACTACTACAAATGTGTTATTTTTCGAAATTCGAAGTTTTCTCAATCATTACGTGGGAATATCATCATTATTAGGGTTCCGTACCTCAAAAGGAAAAAACGGAACCCTTATTAGTCATACTTGTTATGGCCATTTTTTGCCCGGATGCTGCACTTCATGATAAAAGCAAGCCGCTTTGCACAGTGCTAGTAGGGACCAAACTGAGTGATTTGACCCGCAGCAGCGCAAGTTTCACCCCTTAGGAACAGAGATGGCGCCACTTCTTTAAAAAATATTTCAAAAAATTCTACAAGCTAAACCAATGAACCGATTTAAATGTTTAATATCTCAAATGAAAGCTCATTATATAAATTACTTTTAAAAAAATACTCAAAAAATATATACTGATTACTTTCGACAAAAAACGGCATCTTAAGTTTTTTTTTTTACTCGATTGATAGTTTTTACTTGGTTTCTCAAAAAAAATGTATGGAACATAAATAGCTTAATGCATGTATATATTACTGAATAAATAACAAGTATTATAAGAAAAACCCGACACCGATACCTCTCATACTTCACGAAATATAAAAGTTTGAATGTGAGTGTAAATTTCTTCAAAATATATTTCAAAAAATTCTACAAGCTTAACTATTTGACTGATTTCGATGTTTAATATCTCAAATAAAAGCTCATTATATACATTACTTATAAAAAATAATCATAAAACATATACTGAACCCTTTTGGCAAAAAACGGCATCTTTTTATTTATTTTTCTTACTCGATTGATAGTTTTTACTTGATTTCTTAAAAAAAATATTATGGAACATGAATAGTTTAATAAATATATATATAGTACTGAGTATATAAAAGTATTACAAAAAAACCCGACACCGATACCTTTCATTCTTCACGAAATATTTAAGTTCAATTATGCACGTTCTTACAAATAAATCCTTTAAAAGAAATCTTCAACCGCAGTAAGTGCACTGATTTTAATATGAAATGTGTCATATGAAAAGAAATCACCCAATTTATTTTAATAAATAAAAAAATTATCAATAAAAACTGAATAAAGTTTTTTCCTGGTGGTGAATTACAAAAAAAATATAACAAATCTAAAATTAGGAATTATTTTTATTAAAAGTGACTACATTTGTAAACAAAAAACTTAAATGTCCTTTTCGGGTTCATATTTATTTATTGCAACCATGGTTTTATAGGTATTGCAAATTCTTGGTAGTTCCACATGGACCCCGTGGGGGCATAGCAATAATACATGCATACTTAGGGTCTAATCTTAAATCTATGTGTATAATATAAAAGTAGGTCAATTTAGTAGTTTTTATACATATAAGCCGAATTGAATCAGATAATTGTCAGTGTATTAAATACAAAAATAAAAGGGCAACTAATTATTATTAGGTGATGTCAAATTATATGATTCACCGGTAGATGTAAAACTGAAAAAGAAAAGTCGTTTTGAAGTACTCGTACCATTCCAATACTACAAAATCACTGATCATACATGAACTGGTTGCTGTAGATTACTGTTGAATTATTTTTGTGCCTAGTTGATAACCATTAAACCTAAAATTTTGTGCCAGACCTATAATTAGTGGTCAGCATGCAAAATAACCCTGGATTGAAAATTACATTAACTTACTTTTGATTTGTACAGCCACATTTGCATGATTTACACTGGGCTGTGCATGGCCAGCTGACGCGACGACACCCACAATGCATAGTTTCGCAGCCAGATTTGCAGCCACAATGGTCCAAGAGGCTTAATTGAGACCAAATCGCGGTAACTGCCGACCATTCCGGAGTCCAACTCTCTTTTTCCTCAGTCCATCCCCAAAAAGATGTACATGGTATGGAAACTTCTGGTTTCAGAGCGTTTCCCCATATATGGCCCTCTTGGTAAGCTGCTCGAAGTGCATGTTTATAGAGAGCAGCTGATGTAGGTGGCAGGGTTGGCAGGTTCTAATTTCTCGGCCAAATCAGATTTGTTCCCTGAACGACGCCCTCCATTGACTGACAACGAAGGTGGACAAATTTGGTTTTCGTACTCCAGTACAACAATTCAAGAATTCTTCCAAGAATTCGTTCAGATCAAGCTGCCTTTCTCTGGCCACTATAAAAAGACGGGAAAATAGGAGTATGTCAACTTTTAAGTTTTTGATTTTGTCAGTTGTCAGGTGTGTAACTACATATTTTAATTTTAGTATAAAGTTACCCTAGATTTGTGTTATTGTTTGGCCAAACGGAACACATAAACGTAAATGAAGTTCACAAATATTTGTTTGCTTCAAAAAAACAAGCTTGTGACAAGCCTGCCACCTACATCAGCTGCTCTCTATAAACATGCACTTCGAGCGGCTTACCAAGCGGGCCATATATGGGGAAACGCTATGAAACCAGAAGTTTCCATACCATGTCCATCTTCTTAGGGATGGACTGAGGAAAAAGAGAGTTGGACTCCGGAATGGTCGGCAGTTACAGCGATTTGGTCGAAATTAAGCCTCTTGGACCATTGTGGCTGCAAATCTGGCTGCGAAACTATGCGTTGTGAGTGTCGTCGCATCAGCTTACCATGCACAGTGGCTGTACAAATCAAAAGTAAGTTAATGTAATTTTCAATCCAGAGTTATTTTGCATGCTGACCACTGATTACAGGTCTGGCACAAAATTATAGGTTTAATGGTAATCAACTAGGCACAAAAATAATTTAACAGTGAATCTACAGGCACAAAAATTATCCAACAGTAATCTACAGCAACCAGTTCATGTATGATCGGTGATTTTGTAGTATTGAAATGGTACGAGTACTTCTTAAAACGACTTTTTTTTTTCAGTTCTACATCTACCGGTGAACCCGAAGAGGACATTTGAGTTTTTTGTTTACAAATGTAGTCACTTTAAATAAAAATAATTCCTAATTTTAGATTTGTTATATTTTTTTGTAGTTCAGCACCAGGAAAAAACTTTATTCAGTTTTTATTTATAAATTTTTTTATTTATTAAAATAAATTGGGTGATTTCTTTTCATATGACACATTTAATATTAAAATCAGTGCACTTACTGCGGTTGAAGATTTCTTTTAAAGAATTTATTTGTAAGAACGTGCATAATTGAACTTAAATATTTCGCGAAGAATGAAAGGTATCGGTGTCGGGTTTTTTTGTAATACTTTTATATACTCAGTACTATATATATATTTATTAAACTATTCATGTTCCATATTTTTTTTTTATGAAATCAAGTAAAAACTATCAATCGAGTAAGAAAAAAAACTTAAGGTGCCGTTTTTTGCCAAAAGTATTCAGTATATGTTTTTTTAATATCTTTTTATAAGTAGTATATATAATGAGCTTTTATTTGAGATATTAAACATTAAAATCGGTCGAATAGTTTAGCTTGTAGAATTATTTGGAATATATCTTGAAGTAATTTACACTCACATTCAAACTTTCATATTTCGAAGAGTATGAGAGATATCGGTGTCGGGTTTTTTTTATAATACTTGTTATTTATTCAGTAATATATACATGCATTAAACTATTCATATTCCATACAATTTTTTTGAGAAATCAAGTAAAAACTATCAATCGAGTAAAAAAACAAACTTAAAATTCCCGTTTTTATCAAAAGTATTGAGTATATATTTTTTGAGTATTTTTTTAAAAGTAATGTATATAATGCGCTTTCATTTGAGATATTAAACATTTAAATCGGTTCATTGGTTTAGCTTGTAGAATTTTTTGAAATATTTTTTAAAGAAGTGGCGCCATCTATGTTCCTAAGGGGTGAAACTGCCGCTGCTGCGGGTCAAATCGCTCAGTTTGGTCCCTACTATCACTGTGCAGAGCGGCTTGCTTTTATCATGAAGTGCAGCATTTTGTTCATAACAAGTATGACTATATAGGATCACTCGTGCGTCTGTCTGTCTGTCTGTCCGTCTGTCACAGCCTATTTTCTCGGAAACGACTGAACCAATTAAGTTGAAATTTGGTGTATATATGTAAGTTTGTGACCCAAAGACGGACATGTAACGTAAACAAATTAATTTTAAACCTACAATAAACTTAATAGTAAGTTTTTCCGTAAATAAAAATACGATAGGCCGTTTTGCTAGTTCTTAATCGATTAAAATTATTTTTAAACTACAAAAACAATGTTTTTTAACAGGTACTATTCATACATACAACGTTATAGGTAATAGGTAGCTTATGATCTATTATTTATTGTTTCGAGATGGAATGGAACATTATTCAAAACGTAAAACTTGAATGACATTATAATATGTCGGTTAGAAAACATTTATTTATTTATTTCAAATGAAGTTTTCTCAAACATACGTATATTATAGTATAATATATGCGGATATTATCATTACATTCATTGTAATAGACCGCAAAATACCGTGTTGCGCTCGCTAATGCGCGTCGCAACCAAATCAGCGCTCTGCAGTTATTTATTCTTTGGCCACAATAACTCCGATATTATAGCACTTTGCTTGTGCATAAGCGTACATAGTGCAAGGAAGGCACGGAGCGACGAGCGACACAGCCTCCTCGTCTCAAAGCTGGCACACGACTGCCGGCCACGCCATTTTCAGGCTGCATACGCATGAAATGTGGAAAAACGTTCGATTTCTTAAGAAAATATTTTTTGATTAAGAAAAGCTATGTTGCATTTGTAGAACCTGTCAAAACATTTTTGTTAGTTTAAAAATAATTTTAATCGATTAAGCCGTTTAGAAGTTATAAGCAAAGTTAGCCGCAAAACGGCCTGTCGTGTTATTTTTTTTTCGGTGAAACTACAAATTTCAGGAAGAAAGTCAAATGTTGCGATTGTTGTCCATAGAGTGAAGATGCATATATATTTTTTTCATAATTTTTGGTTGACTCATTTAGAAGTTATAAGCTCTAAAAAGTAACAGTTTTTAGCCAAAAACTGCGCGAAGCGCCTTAAGTGTACAAACAAATAGATGACATATCATAAAACGATACTCACGATCTCTTTGTTAAGCTTACAATAGAATAAACGTGTGATATTTAATGATTCGAAGAAATCACAGGTCCGCGTCCTTTGTTAAGTATATTTACTTTATATAATAAATAAGAGAGGATATAAATATTCCATTGCAAAGCTGTATGATAGTATATTATGTAAACTAATTACTTATTAGTTTAACTTGCTGTTTACTGAAGGATAGACAATATCGCACAAGTTGTTGGCTCAGTGTGTTCTCAGTTTCTCAATATTTTGTTTATGTAAATACTGCCTGAGTACATCATATACGTTTTTAGGGTTCCGTACCCAAAGCGTAAAAACGGGACCCTATTACTAAGACTCCGCTGTCCGTCCGTCTGACTGTCTGTCTGTCCGTCTGTCACCAGGCTGTATCTCATAAACCGTGATAGCTAGACAGTTGAAATTTTCACAGATGATGTATTTCTGTTGCCGCTATGCTATAACAACAAATACTAAAAACTGAATAAAAGAAATATTTAAGTGGGGTACAAACGTAATTTTTTTTCCGTTTTTTTTTCGTAAGCCTTCGCGCGCGAGTCCGACTCGCACTTGGCCAGTTTTTGTTGTTGATTTACATAAAATTGATTCGTAGAATTAGTTCTTGCAGTTGATGGGTTACCTACTTCTAAAAGCATTTTGTAAAAACAGGCACAAAAAATCTAAACATACTTATCATTATATCATTAGGAGTTAGGTTGCTAAGTATTACTTTAGATGAACGCTGGTATTTATTTTATTGTTACATACAAAATTTGTACAGCGTTACAGTAATAGTTATTTGTGCAACAAGAGAGGAAAGTTGGTTTTTCTTGCGAGTGTTTATTTTGAGTCCCGAGAAAGCAAAAGATTCTATAATTGAATCACGAGCGAAGCGAGTGATTCTAAGGTAGAATCTTGAGCGTAGCGAGGGACTCAAAAACACGAGATGTAAAATAACTTTGCTCTCGTGTTGCACACATAGTTTTTCACCTCAGTAGTGAGAACATATTAAAGGTTAAAATGTATTTCGAATTACACAGAATAAACAGAAAAAAAAAGTATTATAATATGTACGATACGATAAGATACGATACGATACGATACGATACGAGACCGGACCGGACCGTACCGTACCGTAGTATGAAGTTCATGGCCTTCACTAAATTAAAAAGCTACATTGTTTCACTCCCTGGAGTGAGGAAAGTAGGCTTGTTCGAGCTGCTGAGGTGAAAAAACTAATGCACTATACAAATTAATGATAAAAGATAAAGTATATACAAGAAATGACAAACAAAAAAACAAATTCAAGTGACATCCAGAGTTTCACACATATAAATAATTTAGAAATTTATAGTGATTCAAATGTTGTTTCATATACGAAAAGCACCCTAAATAGGTATATACCCAGGCGGCAACCTCCCCACATCAACTGTTTGCTTTGCCAAGGCAGCGAGATTGACTGTCATCCGTTGACTGACTTTCTTTGTAACATGAGTATGTAATATGATCGGTGGTGAGAGGTGGGAAAGTCCAACTTGGGACGTAACAGCTCTCTCGGGATCATAACCATTCCATACTCCGAGGTTTTGGGTGCGGAAATGTTCACACTAGCCAAAAAATAGCTAAGAACTGTAAAAACAGAAACAATTTTAACATTTCTAAGCACGTTTAGAGCTTACTGTTACGTATTTTTACAAGCTTTTATTTAACTTGCAATGTACCTATGTAAGTATGTATGTAATATGTATGTAACATGTTTGTAAGGGTCAAATCTTGCAAGTTAAATTTGACCCACTTCCCGGTTTCCGATAAAGCTGAACATTTGCATATATATGTAAGTCTGGTGACAATGCAATATTATAGTACCATCGAGCTGATCTGATGATGGAGACAGGATGTGGTAATAGGAACTCTGTGATAAAACAACGCAACTTAATTGTGGGGTTTTTAGAATTGCATAAGTATTAGTTGCCTGTGGAAAGAAAAGTACAGTCAGCGATAAAAGCTTGTACCAAAAATGAAATTTTTGCCACGTATTTAATAGTTTGGTAATTTTACAATAAACAAAGTTATAAATACAGAAACTATTCCCGCCATAAAATCTGGGGGTATGCTCAAGACGAACCGATCGAACTACAGGCCGGCAAAAAAATACATCATGGGACAAGGTGAAATTTTCAGCCCTAATCGCCTACATTTTTCCAATTTGTTCACCTTTTTCTTCTAACAAATGTGTTTGCCACTTTTGCCAGATTATAAAACTTTTTACAGTTTATAGGGTACTGTCCCGCACAAGTGCTTGTCAAAAATTTATACCTACTGTAAAACGCCATATGTAATCTGTAAAACGTTGTGCGAAATTTCCTACTTTCCGCACTTGTATCGCTTATCAATATGTATTATTGTCTAAAATAGTTCCGTTCCCTAAAGCACAGCTTGAACCGCGTGGCGCACGTCGAGCCGTGTAGTCACCAACGCCATACGGGAGTCTGGGGTTGGAGTTATAGATATTACTTAGTCTTTCTGCGGACGCTGCTACTTGCGTGACCTGCTTTTTTGTGTGAACAACCTGTAAGCATCAGCAGCAAGGAACACGTATTTGATGGCGTAATGAGCTGCCATGTAGCCAACCAATACCTTAAATCTTCAGCGTCATGAGAAGGTAATTGAGGAGGTGGAACCTAAGCTGACTCCTTCTATATGTGAGCTAACTGTAGGGCCTACTTGCGCCTGTGAGGTTTTACGTATATTAGGAGAAGTTTATTAAGAACCATAGAAAACAGAAGAGGAAAGATGCTTGGACACCTGTTAACTATGACACGACGAATTTATCAAAAACGTCATTGAAGAGAGAATTGAAGCAAAGATAAAGAAGGGGAGACCATGGAGAGCGTACAAGGATCAAGTAAAGGAGAACTCAACGTCGTGGTATCAGGCAGTCAAAGAGAAGGCAGAGGACCGACAATATCGACATACTTGAAAATCGCTCCACCGAGAAGAACTTAACTTAAAATTTATGATAATGACCTGTAAGGCACATCGGCAGCAAGGAACACGTAGTTGATGGCGTAGTGAGCAGCCGTGTAGCTGACCAGCGCCATCAGGATGTAATTGAGGAGGTGGAACCGCCGGAACTGCCCCAACTCCTTCATCAGGGCGTCGCAGTCCACTCCTGGTGCCCTCTCCGTCATTATTTTAAATTTTGAACTTCTTTTGAGGTCTTAAATTTGGTTACTTCTTTTCCACGTGCGGTGTCGATTTGAAAGATTTAAAGATCACTTAACGAGGATATATCATTAACTTGGACTATGGTGGTAAAGTTTTATAGCTGATGGTCATTGATCACTTCTCTTTTTTATTGTAGACGCGTTTATACTTTATTAAATAGTCTTCGCATAAGCTCAGACGTCTGTTATGTTCGGTAGATCGTAGTTGTTCACAAGTTGCTGGTCTTGACCGATGTTAGAATGCAGTTAATGGCGACTTGTATGGATGTAAGGTCTAGATCTATGTATCCAGGTAGTCTAGTACATAAGCACGGTGTACAAAGATTTATGTCCGAATTAAGCTTTCTTTTTGTCTGGATTAAATAGCATGAATTTTATGTGGCTCTAATCTAATTACAAAAGTCTTTGCAAGTATTTTCGTACTGGATGTGCTTTCGGATTTTAGAAACTTTAAAATACAATTAGATCATTAATATGTTCTTACTGAAAGAGCACTGCTTTTAATAAAATTATACTAATATTAGTCTCTTAACGTAAGGATGTTTCCGTTTGTAACAATTTTTGTACTCGATACGTACTTAGGTTTTATTTTAATTAGCACCTCTTAAAAATTTCAACGGATGCACAAATAACAGTTACTTTTTAGGACGTGTACAAGATTTTCCCGCAGTTTTTCGTGTCTATTTTCGCGCAGATAAGCGATGCGCGTGATATGCGTGTTCGCGCGCGCAGACCGGCGCGCGACTGCGGTCTCGCGCGTGCGCCGCGTGCGCGTGCGATTTCTCCGAGTCATTAATCGCGCATTTAATTATTTCCGATAATCCTTTTAAGATGGAATACAAAGGCAAGCTGATTTGGCTATGAAAATGAAAATATTTATTTCCGACACCAGGCCCCGTGGCCCCGTAGTTAACATGCCAATCGCTAACGCTTCGTAGCGAACGAAACGCAACTGTCACTGTCACACTAATTTGGAAGAGCGATAGAGAGACACAAAGCGATTCGATGGCGAAGCGATAGCGATTGTCAACATGGCTAGGCCGCCTGGTATCCATATTTTTGTTTACAAGACTATATTAGTATGTATAACAAAGAAAAAATTAAAATAAAACTATAACTAGTAGTTCGCCCCGAACTGAGAACTCGCTGCTCACCAAAAAGATAGATAAATTGAATGCAATGAGATGATTTGGCAATATGGATCGAAGACCGCGTGCGATTTATTTCAAGGTCTGTGGAGCCCTTGACTGATAGATTTAAGTCACGATTCTTATATATTATACAAGTTTTTGGTCACGATAGAGTTTATAATAAACTGTATCTGTTGTTTGTCATAATCTTTCTTTTCAAATGTCAAATATTTATATTATTTTTTTATATTCTATTTCGTATTTACTATCTTGCTAATTATTTTAAAATCGTAAATTTAAAAACAATACATATTATAAATGCATATATATATAGGGGGCAAATATCTACTAAACCAGAAGCACTTACTACTGTTAGTATCTAAGCAAGATGCCTCGGTAAACGCTGCAGCAGCGTTAGTGTTATTGCTAAAGTATGAAGTCCTTCTGGTTTTATACGGCCTGACGTTTCTTCAAACAAAAACCTCACTTTGACACTGAGAGATCTGATTGTTAGACAGATGATGAGGTCACCTTAGGATGTAGATTTTTCTTAAAAAGCAAGGTCAATTCGGTTAAAAAGCAACGATTTCGATACTTACGTAATGTGTGTAGAAATATAAAACTATAGCGCATGAGCGGTGTGGTCATAAAAATAATAATAAGGAACTCGTGACGTTGATACCTACCCTACACAAATAGATGATTTAATTGATGAATTTAGTTTTTAAAGATTAATTTAGTTTTAGTTTTATTAGTAGTACCTAAACTTCTTAGTTCTTGAGATTTTTAGTGATTGTTTTTTTATGTCTGTGTGAGAGTAATTAGAAATGAAACGATGTGATGTAAGTTGGTATTTAAGTAGTTAATAAGTAATTCATTTATGTGTATTCTCTCTCTCATGTGTGGTCTCTAATTCTTTCAATGACGTATTATACCTAGAAAAGTCTTGCTTCAATGAAAGTTTTTTTTTAAATGCATGTTCTATAAGACAGAAACAATTGTAAATATTAAAACATTGATGAATAATTTTATCACGTACTTATGGACCGCGAGCCAGGCGCTAATTTCGTCAGCCATTCCTCAACCCACCAACGGAGCGGCAGCTGACGTTCACGAGGGTTCATCATACATCGCCGTTAACCACTATACGAGTTTTCGCCCGGGAGGCGATTGGTCATGGAAATCTGTTCCTGGCCCGCGGTCTATTAAATCCATACTATATCCATACTAATATTATAAATGCGAAAGTGTGTCTGTTTGAATATTACCTCTTCACGCTTAAACCGCTGAACTGATTGAGTTGAAATTTGGTATAGAGATAGTTTGAGTTCCGGGGCAGGACATAGGGTAGTTTTTATCCCAGAAATCATCCTTTAACCTTTACGACGCCGTATCGAACACAAAAGCTGTCATCCGGACGCCACGTCGTCGAAGTGTCTGAAATTGAACTTTATACCTACGCACATAGGTCTATGCTGCTCTGTGGTCTATGACCGATTAATCGGTCTTTGGCGTTGAACCTACGGTGCGTATATATCGGTCATTGGCGTCCGACAGTTCAAGGGGGTGAAAAGGGGGGTAGGAGTTTGTATGGGTGTGGGGTTATCGATAAAAAGCAGATTGGGTAAAAAAAAGCTACGCAAATTACTATAAACTCCACGCAGACGAAGTCGCGGGCAAAAGCTAGTAGGTACTCGTATTAAATTCGGGACCAAATTACAACTATATTGACATTTATTTTTATTTGTACAATTAATCTAAGCAATCTAATTTAATTTATTAATTTATAAAATTTGATAAATGTGAATACTTGTAATTTGAATTGTAATAATTGTAATTTTAATTATTATTGAACTTTTTATTTAATTATTTAATTTGAATTGTATTGTGTTGAGTTTTAATTATTTGTTGCATTTTCTAGTCAAAAATGATGATAATTTGTGGTGATATGTTAGATTTATAAGGCTCATCCGGTGTGTCCTAATAGCCCTAAGTTAGCTCCCAGTCATTAGTTAATTTGCATGTTAATTTGTTTTGTAATAGCACTAACATTATTTTTATTAGCTATGTAAGTTACTAACACATATGGGTGTATTAGGCCTGAAATAAATGACAATTTAATTTAATTTAATTAATTTATTTATTTTTTAATTGTCTGTAATGTGTTACTTCTAATAGGACTCCTTTTTGTTTGTTTGTTTGTTTATTTATTTTTATTTTTATGATTTTATTGTTAATTATGTGCATGATTAGTGTTAATGCAACATGTTATTACTGTTTTTGCATGGCTTATGTCGATATTTGCAAATAAAGACGAATACTAAATACAATATACTTGTATGAGTAAATAATTTCCAGACAGCGAAAAATTTTAAAATCATTTATACAGCTGTTACAGTAAAATTGCTATTATTTCAATTGCGTTTTAGTAAAAGGGAATCTACTACGTAAATATCTAGGTACTTTATATTGAAATGTACTTTTTATTGTATGATCACGTAATGAATCATTATATACTCATTGTCACTTTGTATCTGAAGTCAATACTAATTAGCATAGAGTAACTTATACTAGAGCGGTACTGTCATAGTAAATTTTGTAACCCCAGTAAATTCACTGCCATCTGTCGACACACTTTAAAACTAAAAATAAATATTTATAAAAATACGTTAAAATGTATTTAAATATGGATAAATGTTTTTTTTATTTGCTTTAATTATTTTTATATGTTTTTGACCCATGTTCTTTCACTGGTATGCGTTAAAATTATAAATAACAAACGAAACAGTCAACGCCCTCTAAACGAGTGTAGGCCAAAACTAGTGGCGCCATCTGATCGAGAATCAAATTTTCGTGATTTTCGAGGCACGTTTTTTCCTTAGACTGTATCCATCTATTACGGAGTTATATCTATCTTTGTAATTAGTTTCGCACATGTAAGAGCGCCTTTATAAGAAAGGCCGTTAGAAGTATGACGACTATGGTTTCGCATATTTACATAACCGAACATAAGATTATGGATTATGGCCATTCGTGTCTGAATCATGCGTCGAGATAAGCGCAGTAGCACTTCATTGACCGTTAGCGAAGGTTTGCATTTCAGCTTGGACGTAAAACGCTTTACGAAAGTCCGGATGTTCTTGCCTACAAGTCCATTTCTCAGCAATCTCAACTGATTCTCGTGAAATTGTGGGATCAGGTTCAAGATTAAATATAATAGGTATTTTGTTGATTCAGTTTTAAGTTTTTTGTCAAAATGTCGGATGCCATGGGGGTTCGCGAGGTCTACAGCTCACAGAGCCACCGATATCTAGCGATAGCTATCGATAAAATTCTGACATTTTCGAGTTATTGACACAAAGAACTTTTTAAAGATCTAATAAGCATACATAGGGACAGACGGACGGACAGACAGCGGACAGCAACTTTGTTTTATACTAATGATTAGTGATGAAGTTACAGGGAAAAATCTGAAAACTATACATTTGTAATTAAATCATAAAAAATATAGATGTTCCTACTAATTTGTATGGAACCCTCCTTGGGCGAGTCCGATTCGCACTTGTCCTGTTTTTTAGAGTCGGTGGTACCTACAGTTTCCGATTTCTCGAAAGTGTCTGAACCGATATTATTGCAGGTACTTTAGTCACAAACAAATAGATGCCCTTACCAGGATTCTCCTGCTTCTTGGGCAAGGTCACTACTAGTGTAGTGTTTTTTTGTGCAATATTACTTTTAATTCTGTAAAGCCGCTGTTATCCGTATTCCTCATTTATTTAAGGCATTGTCTTTTAAAATTCTAATTACCCCTAATTGTCAGGCGAAACTAATATTTGGCAATAAATTTAGGTACCAGTAAACAGCCATAATCCATAATCTCCATCTCATTAATCCATTTCTTTCCTTCTACAGCTAAATTTATACGCCATTATCTTTCGCTCGTACACCAGTTCACGCCAGTGCGGAAAGCGGGCTCAGAAAAACAATTTGTTTTGGTTACATTAATTTTTTCACGAATTAATAAACTAGTGGATGTGAAATGACTCCTATTTAGTATGAAAACCAGTGTCGCTAAACTCACACATTCATAGCCACGTTAAAATACGTCACACACTTACAAAATTGCTCTGATTCGTAGCAACTTTCCATACCAAAAAGTTATTACCGGTGGACATTTCTCGAACGAATATCAACTGTAGGCTACATGAGTGACGGTTTAAAATATAATGTCAAAGCTATATGACATACGACTCTTTCATTATCTCATTCATCTCACAAAAGCTCGCTCAACGTTCACCTAATACAACTACTCAACACCAGATGGCGTTATTTTATATAATTTTAAAATCACTTACTTAACAGGCGAGAAAAGGGCTAAAAAACCAGTATAAGTAAGGTCTAATTACGCATGGTTTGTTACGGATCTCACGGTCACGTTACACTGGTGTTTTGGAGACCTCTACACGCCTGCGAGTAGCTAACCGTTGGAACTTCTTTCCATTCGACGATATAGGGAGGGGACAGTGTAATCGGAGTGTTTTATCGATATTTGTGTGTTCAGTTAGGTATTGATATTTCATTACCGTATGTTTTAACACATTTAGATGATACTTTATTTATGATTATTAGTGATAATCGTGATTGTATGAAAAATAATATGTAGTACAGTACAACAAATATCTAACTAGAAATTTGTTTCTTATTAATTGACCAACTAGGTTGTTAATGTGAACATTAAATATATCTTAAAGTCAAACAGATAAAATCATAGTTCTTTAAAGGTCTATTAACTCGGTATTGCTGTTATTTTGTAATCACAAATCTGCAATTACTTACATAGGTAAGTATTCGTCTTTAACAATAAATTTTCTTGTGGCAGCATTTAAGGCCAATCTAGACGGGACAACCTGATTAAATTGTCAAATTAATTGTATGGTGTGAAAGCATACATGAAACTGGCTCATCGATCCCACTTGATTTGATTGTAAGATTGTGACCTATCAAATCAGGAAGGGGGGCGGCAAAATTCCAATATTTGACGCTAGTTTGCGTGGTACGGAACACTTTTTATTAATTTAGTGAGCCCGAATGTCACTAATAATTACTAAATTAGTAACTAAGTTTTAGGCGTGTGGACGCTAGATGAGATGTATGGCAATTTTATCCCCAGAAATCTTTCTCTAAGAAATGCTCCTAGCAAATTGTGCTATATTTTTGCGGAAACTAATTTTCTTGCCCAGTAGCATTGATCCATTTATTTTTAATATCGGCATCTTGTGGTAACCTACAATAATTAATAATAAAGAAATAGAAAATATTAAACGTTTATTCATGGCACATTGCATGCATTGTACGCATAAGTGCATTAAGTACCTAGTCTAATTATATTAACGATGAAAATATGATGGGTGTAAAAAACAAAAACGTATGTAAAGGAATACGAAGGTTTGAAAGGTTGCCATGAAATGACCCCGACTTAACTTAGTGCTTGATGACCAGAGCTGCCATATTTACTAAGACATTGATTATCCCAAATAATAATTAGAAACGTGTCTAAAATAATAATGTATTACCGAACTACCAAACATCAAACTTGAAATATCGTAACTTTAACTTTATCGATATAAATATCGACATTGCGCAGCATCTGAGTAGCGAAGTTATTTGACATTTAGGATAGCGAATATTCCAGATAAACTTAAAGAATAGTGACAAAGGATTGTGAACTCTAAGTTCTAACTGATAAAATATAGATTTACTTAACGAACATTCGTAAATAATGCAAAAGAAACAGATTTTTCGTATTTATCGGATTATATTTAAATAAATAACCACCGGTGATAGGAAATACCTCCACGTGAAAGATTTTTTAAACCGCTGTGATTTCTGCAGCTTAATACTGCACAATACGGCATTTTAAATTTAATTATCAATTTTTGTTAGACGAGCGTACGTACGACGTGAATGTCATTCGAGCATGAAGTTTACACAACAACTGAGCATAGTCTGTGCATAAAGTGAGTCGGTCGCTACTAACTGTCGGATAGACGGGAACGCCCACTTGCCATCTCCATCCTACTCCGTGAATTTTTTAAATTCCAAGTGTACATTTTTTTAGTGACTTTCGGAAGTGCTTATCAAATTATACGTGTTGTGCAAAAAAAAAAAAAAAGGTAGTCGGACTACGCTTATAACCGCGTGGAGGGTCGTTAATAGTCGATAATCTTACTGCAACACGTGCGCCGCCAGCACGTGACGGATCCACTACACTCATAGATCATTTATTAGGTGAAGCACCTACAGTAGGTAAATACCGCCTTAAAACATTCTCAATAGAAACACCACGCCAAAAACGCGCCATAAGCGGAAAACCGTATTAACCGATAAAACGGATAAAGAAAGGACCAATTAAAATGTATGTATTAGGTAGGCGGAACATCGTATTAAATTGCAACAAAATATTACTCAAATACTACTGAAAATATTACTGAAATAAATACTATTCATTCATTCATTCATTCATTCATTCATTACTCTCTTTATCCGCGAAATAATAACGGGCTAGTGAATCTGTGCTAATGCTAACCTGTTAATTATTACTTGTTTATTTTTTAAAAGTCCTTATGGTTAATTGTGATGCTATAAAAATTACACATATTCTTCTACTACGCTTCTTTCCGTATATACTTAGTGACATTAGTGACAACTGACATTCTTTAACGCTTCATAGAGCGGTGTCTATTTAACGTAGTCTATGACTAAACCAACGAACTAGTCAAACGAGTTTTACGGAAAAAACTGCGAAAAACTACGTTCATGCGATAACGTGTTGACAATCTGAGGCAGCGGATCAATCATGCTCAATGGAACTCAGTGTAGGCCAATTCGAACGTATACTGACATCAGAATGATACCTATCTGAATTACCGTGCGTCTCGCTCGCGCCAATAAGTAGGTAAGTACCTACATGTACGGACCAATACAATTTCACGCCAATACCTATACATATGTAACGAGCGAAATGCACGATGGGCTGAATCTTGAATCAGAATCAGAATCATTTATTCGTTTAACATAGGTACATAATATTGGTCTTAAAAAATAAAGCGTTGCGATCACTATGTTTTGCCGGTAGGCGTACGAATTTTTACATATAAATTCCTTAATTACACATGCAAATAATTAAAAATCAATAAATATTAAATGATGTCAACAACGATGATGATGAAAATGATGTCATTTTAAAGAGGGCATAATACAATTAAATAATGTCAATATCAAAATACGCTATAAATCATTATCGTTCAAGAACTGCTGTACACTATAATAACATTTTTGAATTAGCAGTGATTTTAATGTTTTCTTAAAATGTGCAATATTTAATTATTTAATAGTATTCGGAATTTTATTAAATATTTGAGGTGCCATTCCTAATACAATGAATAAATATAAAATACCTACAAATCAAGCAAAATAACTGAATCACATCATTTAGATTTTAGATGACAGTGTGTGTACGAATTGGCCTTTAAGGTTCGAATACCTGCCCCTTTTGTAAAAATTTGTATATGTCAACCAGTCAACCACTAATATTATTATTTTTGAATGGTTTTCGTTTATACTTACTTTCAGATAGCATTAGTGAAGTTGTATAGCAAAAAAAGTTGGATTCAAATGATTGGAGGATCAGTTAATAGGTTATTATTTTCTTCTTTGATATTTACTTTATAAATACAATATGGATATCGCTCGGGGTGTGACAGACTTAAGCCTATTCCAACTCTCTCCCCACATTCTTGATGATGCAATTCTCGCAAAGAATGTCACCATCTAAGCCGTCTCATGGTGATGTTATCGATGGAGTAGATCTGGAGGTGAACTTGCGATGGTAATGACACACATACAGGTGAGAGGCGTAACATGCCGTGACGGACGTTCAGGTCCAAGTTGTATATAATGATGGAGACAAAGTTGCGAGAACGTTCCCCTTTTTGTGTGGGGAACATTCTCGCTCGAAAATATTTCCTATAGCAAACGGAAAACGTTCTCGAGCACGGCACAAATGTAGTTGTCGGTGGAGCAATAATGGTGGCAGCACACATAGATTGGTTAGTTACATTTCCCTGTCTTTAAATATTAGATAAATACTTTTAAAACCTCTGTAAATACTTCTGACGCATAGTTTGATACGTTACTTTCGATGCTGACTGTACGACATGCACACATTCTCAACCCGAGGACGTGTCACCCCAAAATGTGAATAATTTTGTATCTCATAATTTTTAAACTAACACGGGACTTAATCGCGTACAAACTTACGTTTATTTATGGCCTGACGTTTCGAACGTGACGTTACGTTCGTGGTCACAGGCAGACTGGCGAGGAATTGTATTGATCAACATCTTCTTGCCGCGCGGGTTTTGCGAACTACCCGCACTTGATCTTGATTATTAACTTGTACGCTAGGGTTGTCACTTTGCCTACACACAACACTCACGACATCCGATGGTATGTGGTGGGATGTTTTTTCCCCTTACATTTGCTAATTACTGGATTCCACGAAGACGAAATCCTCTGTCCCTCATTTTGATTGAAATTTCGATGTTTTCTGATTTCAATTGCTTCACGTACTTTCCTGCTGTAGTAAAGACGTTCCGTTGAGAGGACTTTGGGATTATGGAGCTCCATCCAGTTGTTTGGTCCCGACTGTAGCAAATGTTCGGCTACCGCAGACTTATCTATCTTAATTTAATTTTGTACCTATCTGTTCCAAACCGGTGTTTCACGAAATCACAGTTTTGTCGTCAGCCTTTTGTTATACTCTATTTCAGGATTAGACGGAAGTAAATATGGTTCTGTATTTAGACGAACTGAACAATTGCCGCTTCTGCATTGCATGCCTAGATGGTTTATGGTTTATTTGCTAGTTTTAATACACGTGCGCACCTCTCACTAAAATCTATGTCATTATCACCGAATCTATTCAAGTTCGCACTTGCGACAACAAAGTTAAGGTCAAACATTGATAGAGTACTTATTTAGCAACACTACTCACCAGCTCACCACTGATGGAACTTATTGTCATTGCAATAAAATTTACGAACAGTCAACAGTAAAACGAAAGCTACACCTACACGGAGTAATTGCGAAGTGTGGGCGCCACCTTCAATAGCATTTAATCAAATACTTAGTTATTGAAATAAGTAATAGGTACTAAGAATTGGGGTCCATTGTTACATGGTAAGTTAATTTTGCATTATAAAAGAAGTAATTAAATTATTTGCACAATAATATATGCATGAAGTTTGCTGCTTCGCAGTATTAGAAGTGGGTTTTGCAATCGAGCATGTCGTAGAGGAATAAAAAAATCAATAAAATATCAACGGCATTTTGACAGTGGCGGTGACTGAATGAAATATTTAATTTATATTTCCTACCTACTCCTAAATGTGAAGAACACTGGAGCCCTAAGTTCTTGTCGTGAAATAATAGATTGTGAACAACCCATTTACACATTTTCGAGCTTAGTTCTACTTGATTTAAACGAAAAAAAACGATTTTTTTATTTCTACTTGGAATCAAAACACCTTTTAAATTCGAGATATCACCCCCTGACTCAAGTAATAACAGTAATAAACTTACGATAGATTGCAATGCAGTTACAAATACAAACAAATTACAAAATTACCCCATTTACTGTGGTCCCACAGTTCGAAGGCACAGCCCTTACCATGTCAGGGAGTATTGGGATCCTCGGTGTTGCCATCTCCAGTGACGTCCAATTCCGTAGCCACCTGGAAGGGAAGGCTGATCTGGCATCCAAAAAACTCGGTGTGCTCAATATAGCGAGGCGATACTTTACTCTGAGGCTTTAGGGGAAAGTAGTTGGGTGAGAAAAAGTACCGTTGACGGGTAGACTTAGACTGATTTATTAAACCATAATCAAGTGTTTTATACATCTCTAATCTACGGCGGTACAGACATTATCGTAACCGGATCAGCACGTGCTCAAACCTATACTAAGTTATCGACACGCGCCGATAATATTTTGCTGACCGCCATAATATTCCCCCCTTAGTCAACCGGTAGGGTTGACGACCAGGTCTCTCGCAGGAGCTGTCCTGAACAGGATACGATTACGATACGATTATTTCCCTTCCAGGACGTTATAACTTCAATCACGGCCCCGCGACCGTGAACTTGAAAATGAATCGCTGCGGCATGTCTCGACGCATGCTGCGTTGACAATAATTTCCTCGCGCGTGTCGCATATTGTGCTTGCTTGCATTTTCACACATCACAGCTGGTCACATGACTTCATTTTTATTAATTTGCTATTTGGCGTGAATTTCCTTGAATATATTCTTGATGCGTTGTGACAGTCCTCCCCGTTGTATCCTTTCCTTAAACTTGTCGTTCTTGGAAGAAACGGAGACGTGCCGATATCTTCTAATACGTCTGGGCGGACGTATGAAGAGTGCAGCCAGGGTGCTCAGAGCCAGTGTGGCGAGCGGAGATGCTCGAGCCAGGGTGGCGAGCGGAGAATCTCGAGCCATTGTGGCGAGCGGGGTGCTCAGAGCCGACAAGGCGAGCGTTGAGGGCGACGACTAGTAGTGGAGCGCTGAGTAAAGTAGTCGGGTCGCTAGGTTTGCTGCGTGCCACATCAGGATTAATCAGGATCCTCTTGCCATAAAGCGTTGGTGGATGTCTGGTGTCATCGTGAAGTCATGTCAAGCTCGTTGTAATTATCTCTTCTCCCTTCTGACGATATTCTGTGGTGAGAATCCGGAAACCGGAATATAATGGGAGTAGCCGCTGCTTTCCCGCGATGTTACTTGGCAGTGTCGGTGATGTCATTTGATGGAAGGGTGGCGAAATCAAATTGAGACGAGATCACTTTGTCAGTCCTTCTCGACCAGCAATTGAATGTCGCAGTCACTTACTTCCGAGGCTTCTTCACTGGAGCTCTTCGTGTAGACATCTCAGTAGGTGCGTGTTCCTTCGGCGGGTTACCACTGTAGCGAAGTGGCAACCGTGCACGTCGGTCCCCGTGGGAACCCCACTCGGGGTCACCACTTTAGGGGAACGTAGTTGGGTGAGAAAAAGTACCGTTGACGGGTAGACTTAGACTGATTTATTAAACCATAATCAAGTGTTTTATACATCTCTAATCTACGGCGGTACAGACATTATCGTAACCGGATCAGCACGTGCTCTAACCTATACTAAGTTATCGACACGCGCCGATAATATTTTGCTGACCGCCATAGAGGCAAAGACTGATGCTATATAAATCGCAAGTCAGACCCCATATGGAGTACTGCTGTCACCTTTGGGCAGGAGCACCTGGATGCCAGCTTGGACCCTTCGACTCAGTCCAAAGGCGCGCTGTACGAATCGTCGACGATCCCAAACTCACAAGCGGTATTAAACCTTTAAGTCTAAGGAGAGACTTAACTCCTTGTGTGTGTTTTACCGCTTGTACAATGGGCTGTGCTCTGAAGAATTGTTTGACATGATGCCCACGGCCGCTTTCTATCACCGCACCGCTCGCCATCGGCAGGGTGTTCATCCTCACACCCTAGCACCTAAATGGTCGCGTACTGTGCGGTTTAAGAGGAATTTCCTCCCGCGTACGCTTCGGCTGTGGAATGAGCTCCCTGCCAAGGTTTTCCCGTGGGCTACAGTATGGGGTTCTTCAAAAAAGGAGTGTACAGGTTTTTAAAGGGTCGGCAACGCGCGTGTAATACCTCCGGTGTTGCAGGCGTCCATAGGCTACGGTAACTGCTTACCATCAGGCGGGCGGTATGCTTGATTGCCACCGACGTGGTATAACAAAAATACAAAATTCTCTAGGTCATAAAATAGTACATTGTGCTACATGGTTAAATATTGCAAACGAGAGTATAGTTAAATCGCGACGGCTTGCTGAAGCGATTTATAGACTCGAGTTTGCAATATTATTACGCCCCGAGTTACACACAATGTTTTTCATCACACTTGCGATACCAAAATGAAGTAAAAAGACAAAAAACTGTTTATTATAATACTAGAAACTTCATAACTCCCTAGGGAAAACGCTTTTTCGATAGTTCCCGCTAAGCCTGCGTGCAATATCAACATTTACAGAGCGAGTATGATGAAAATATACATTTTACAACAACAATCCAACAACACAACAGTCAGTCAGTCAGTCCAATGTGCAGCTAATGAGTCTAGACGTGATTGGTCAATATTTGGTCTGAATATCTGGTAAATATAATAATATAGATAATAAAAGAGAACGGTCAATTTCTAATTAATGTTCTTTACAGTCATTAAGCGCGATACATGTAATGTTTTACTCGATACAAAAGTGTGATGCGAGATGCGTCTGGTGCAGCGTCCATAGCAGGAGATGGTATGGTGGTTGATACCCGCCCCCGGTCAGAGAGATCGATCGGTCTGGGACCGAATTTGAGTTACCTACCAGTAAGAATTAAAGTATAACATTTAATGCTTACTTCTGTTCATAAATGCAGACAAAATATGTCAAATATCCTAGCCACGTAATTCGTTATGTCATATGTAGCTTATCGCTGAGGAGCGTGTGGAATTGGGGTAATAGCAGACGGCATCATTTTCGTCAATAAGCAGCACGCGTAGGTAGGCGCACGCGCCGGACACTCACCTCAGTCAACTCGACACACACGCACAGTCGCACAGTGCCTCTGCGATCTTCAGCCAACGATTTTTAGTACTGAATGTATTGTATAGACATAATACATCATGATGATGTAGACAGTATACCATACCTATCGGCATGATGATTCAGTTCCAAGACTAAGTACCTTACTTATTTTTGCGATTCGAAACCTCTTCAAAATAACACAGACATACTTTTCTGATTAACTAAATATTGTCACGCGATTGAAAGAGACGGATGTTGTCACGTAGACAAATACTACCACCATCATAGCCGTAGTATTAGGTTTCTTCGCTAAAAATTGTAAAAGGTCAACCACTAGCCTACCTGCCACGTTCCACCATTGCTAACCCCCTTCAAACCTAATGTAGGCTGAACACACTCGTGAAGAGACCCCGAGACAGGCCGAGAACGAGTGTGTACATGCTCCCTTCTTCCTTGTCGCTTCTCCGATTAGATAGGGGCGGTGCCGAGAGTCTCTCGTCTCTCTGTGTGTACAGCCGACATTTGTTCAATGCCTTATTCGGCAAACATCAAGCATCGGCATCTCCCCCGAGCCCACACAACACACACAACACAACACAAAGAAGACAGCGAAGAAGAAAACGACACAACACAACACACATCGGATGACGCCTACACATAGGCACGACGCACACGCCAACCTAAGCTGCCGGTCGCCTTCATTGCGGCCCAGAAACCTGGCCCCGCTCAAACGGTATCCCCAGGCGGTAAGGGTCGTGGGGTTGGATAACGGCCGGTAGCGATAAAACTGGCCTACAACAGATCACACAGCCGTCCCCACAATGGCGTACGACCACCCCACAAGGTGGGATGCGACACTACACAGGCTCCACAGCAGGGATGGGGAAGAGCCCCCTCACACCCTCCCAAAAGGGTATCATGACGGAAACACTGACTGACCAAACATCAAGATAACGTCAGATCAGACACGCACGAGTATCCAAGAAGCTGAAGCATTGTTCGACCGGCCAAAAGCAGATGTGACCGTACACACACGTACAGCACAGCGTACGTCATGCTTTGATCCCAGCATTCAGGCCAGTCGGCGGACTATTGGGATCACAATACATACTCGTACAATAGATATCCCTTTACATACACCATACACACATTCATCCCAAACTAAGTATTATCAGTGTAACGAAACCGCGAAAACCAATGACACTGACCGTAAAATTAATATAACATGTGTGATGCTAAAAACGAAATAAATAAGGGATACAAAGTAAAAAAATACCAAGGCCTCAAGTGCTCGGGGCTAGAATCATTTTTATTTCGTTTATAGTTTAAATAGTAGTGTGAGGTACTTGTAAAAAAACCCAAATTAAAATATTAAGAAAGTAATTTAATTTGTTGTTAGAGTAGGTGTGATGCTGATGTTTCCCAATGTAGCATGTTGTAAAACGACCGCAATTGTAAACAGTGACGTTGGCCAAATACAATGAGATATCAATTCCATTGTGTGTGCTTGAGTTGTTGAGACCTATGAATGGAACCTTGATAGGAAATATAGTGGTCTTGTTAGATGAAAAAACGTTGCCCGTGTTTCAAAGAGCTATTAAATAGGTCTATCTAATTTGCGTGTAATCGGACGCTCCGTTACAAGTTGTTTATAATTAAGATAAGAAATGCATGGTTTTCTTATTGTAAACTGGGGCATTCTCTGATATATTTGCGGTTGCGTCTAATTGCCACGACTCGTTTCATACATTTTGTATGAACTATGTGGGTCGCGGCAATTAGACCGCGGACATATTTTTTGAGAATGACCCAATTTATTGAGTTTAGATTAAATTTTACATTCCTAGACGTCAAGCCTGTCTTGCGTTAAAAAAATAGTTCCTAGTTTTACTCACCTAGCGCCACTGTCAATGTGATAAGTGTTATGTTTGGTCTTACTCTATTTGTTTAGCCCATCGATTTACAACCGAATGGGGTAAAAAGTTGTGTATGTAATCGAATTGGTTCTTAAAATATTTTTGCAGTTTGTGAGTATTTTATTCTGTTTATAATGCTACGGGGGCTCCCAGCTAACTTTAATGCACAAAACAACTCTACCAACTTTATAAGAAAATACAAAATCACAGCTAACGGCGGGCACCACCAATGTGCGGCACAGTACGGCAGAAGCATTTTTGTACTATACTGAATTAACTGAATATGCTTGTGCCGCACAGTGTCGCTCACTGGGGGAATCCCGCCTTAACATATGAAAATCAATATTAACTGTGACATCGCCCGCGTGAACGCTGCAGCAGTCGTTGCCACGGTAACTCTGATGAATTTAATCTTTAGTTGTACTAACTAATACGCGGTCCGGTCTGGCCTAGTGGGTAGTGACCCTGCCTGTGAAGCCGATGGTCCTGGGTTCGAATCCCGGTAAGGGCATTTATTTGTGTGATAAGCACAGATATTTGTTCCTGAGTCATGGATGTTTTCTATGTATTTAAGTATTTGTATAAGTATTATATATATCGTTGTCTGAGTACCCACAACACAAGCCTTCTTGGGCTTACCGTGGGACAGTCAATTTGTGTAAGAATGTCCCTATAATATTTATTTATTTATTTAATAAGGCAATCAAGATGTTGGCAGTGTGCAGCAGAGCCATCTGCATTCCACCGTGCCGTGCGTCTGGCTTGGCTTACTCCATCTACCAACTGCTGATGACAGTTGTAACCAACCTGTAAGTTAATTCGGTAGCAAGAAAGGCACTTGCTAGGCTGGTTCTTCTACTTTATGTTTTGATCCCAACATTCAGGCCAGTCGGCATGAGGCTATTATGATTATTATGAATGCACATTATTCGTTGAATATCTATGCTAACACGAGGTGTAAAAGCATGATAGCTACCATCTGCTTAAGACAGTTGTTCAAACCTGTAGGGCACGTCGGCAGCCAGGAAGATGTAGGTGGTATGCAGCAGGCCGACCTGCACAGCCGCCAGCACGTCGCACAGCAGCACCCTCGCTGTACTCTGTACTCACTTGTAGGGAACATCAGGATGTAGGTGGTGCGCAGCAAGCCGACCTGCACTCCACCCTGGAGCCTGGCTTGACTGGCTCCGTCTATACCCTGCTAGACAGTTGTACTAACCTGTAAGGTACATCAGCAGGTAGATGTAGGTTGTGTGCAGCAGACCGACCTGCATGGCCGCCAGCGCGGCACACAGCAGCACCCTCTCGCTCGGAACCAGCCTGAGTTGTCACATGCAGGGTAAGACTGTTATACTAACCTGTAAGGCACGTCGGCGGCGAGGAATATGTACGTAGTGTGTAGCAGGCCGACCTGCACGGCCGCCAGCGCAGCACACAGCAGCACCCTAGCTCGGAACCAGCCGCCCAGCCGCGCCAGCAGCTCGTCGCAATCCACCCTGTCTGACGATGACTTAGCTTCTTGCTCCTTCATCGCACTTGATTTACGTTAAGTTATGTACCAAAGAAGTTAAAGTTTTGACACTATAGTCCAACGCCCGTCAGCGAAAACTGCAAGATTCAGTTTCACTTTACAGGCCGCAAATCGGGTTAAAGATGATAGGTAAATTCCGAAAATGTTTGCCGTTTACTGAATCTTTGTAGCATGAGTATTTAGTTGTTCTTTATTACACTCCATTTAATGAGAAGAAATCACATGAAAAATCGCGGGTATTGTCACTTTAAAGTTTTATTAAAAGTAAGAATAGCCCGAAAATTGTTTGCTAATTCTTCAACTACTTTTTGTCTAAAACACCATTGACGCGCGAGTTGGTAATCACAGTGACGAGGAAAAATCGCTAATTCTGAATGTACAGATTTATTCTAACTAGATCTAAGTACGGTTTAGATGGCGGGGAATGCTCGCGTGGTGCGCGCGCGCCGCCGACTGCGATTTAACGAGCCTTTCCTCCAACCACGGTCAATTAGGCGCACCACTTTTATTTGTCAACTATGACCGCTACGCTACGTCTAGTCACTGGTGTACTAACACTTAACTGACCGTCGGATCTTATCGCTTTGCAATAAGGTAAGAATACCTAATACCACGCCTATACTTATAGTGCGCAAACTGAGCCTTGTCGGAATGCAGGAAGGTTGATATTGGTGTAGCCGCGCGACTTGACGGCTTTGGCGTTCAAAGGGTTAGCGTGCTCGATGATACACTATGTCTTTCTTTCTCCTTTGAAGAGATTAAATGAGTAAGAAGTATCAATTTCAGTTTTTTCTCCAATGCTTAACCAGTTGTATCCTTCCGAGTGTAGCAGACGTAGCAGTGATGTCCTAATATGAACCGTTTTTTATGCTAAGATCTACAACGTATGTAGGATTAAGCACTGCCCGGTCTAATCTACCTATTATCGCCAGTTCACATGCGAGCGGTCTAGTCCATGCCCTTGTACAGAGAGCTGCAAAAGTGCATATTATGCACTTCTGCAGTTAGGGCCCAAAAATCGCTTACCAAGAGGCGATCGCTTACCAGAATACAAAGATTCAGTAAAATAAAACTATTACTCTATCAATGCGTAAGAAGCTGATATTCATGTGCGACGATTATCATTACCCAATAACTATATCACTGTATGTATCACTACGAGTAGCCGCTAGAAGCTAGAAAGCTCGGTCGCGGCCTCGGCAGTGTATTGTCAATTCGATGGGTGAAGCAAGCTCTCTAACGTAGTGTGCACTCACAGGTACGAGGCGATATTTTGCGTCAAGGGTAATACTAGATAAAATGTGAATGCTTCTTCTGGGATTTAGGTGATACCTCGACCAGAGAAGATAACTGGTGCTTTATACATGTATCGTCAATCATCATCATCAGTCGTTCCTTCAATGTTGAAGATCATGACATCTAGTCTTTCTTTTGAAGAAGGCCTCCTCCGCCGTAGTTTCTGTATGTGCCTCTCCAACTGTATTGCTTTGTACATTCTTAATTCCATGGGTGCGTTAATTTGGATTTTGGGCACCAATTTATTTGTAAAAGCAGAGTATTTTCTCGCGTCGTTTTGGACGTTTACATCTCGGACGCAACGACAGCTCTTCCAGAATCTAGTCTAGCGGTGTGCTTGTAGCTTTTATCAGTTCTGTCGTCACTCGTTTTTTTTTCACGCGGTTCCTGTTATACAATAGTAAATTGTATCACAAGGGAGCAAAATGACTTAAATGACATATATACGGCGAGGGCGTACATTGAATCCTGAACGAAGCGAAGGATTATTTAATGGAATCCTAAGCGTAGCGAGGGATTCTAAAATAGAATCCTGAGCGTAGTGAGGGATTCAAGTGTTAACGCCCAAGGTGGAAATAATTTTGCTACCATGTGACACATACTGTTTTTCACATCACCTATGAGGAAACTGTTATGTTCGAAATTATTATTTAACCTAAAAAAATGTATGCAAAAAAGAAAACAAATCATGTCTTATCACAGAAAAGTGCCACTTTGATCCCCCTAGCAGGGAAGAAAAGTGCCACTTTGATCCCTCCTAGCGGGGAAGAAAAGTGTCACTTTGATCTCTCCTAGCCAGGAAGAAAAAGCCCTTTTTCGAATAAGTAATGTGAAAATCTAATTTGTCTACTCTACGATCCCCATTGTGGCCACTTGTTGAATTAATTTTAACCAAACAAAGAAATGTTATTATGAACACACTCCACAGTGTCCATATGATTTACACGTTACACGTTACAATACATACTTCCGGCTTGCTAACAGCAACATATAATAAGGTTTACGAATTGCTAGTGTAGACGGTAGTAGTGAATTATATTATAGGTAGTTTATTAAAACTACCTATAAATAAACACGCGACAGTGAGGGCAATTCAAACGTACTCTTTGATATCAAAATAAAGTCATTTTGTTACCATTCGCCCCTGCGTCTCGCCACGCTCTCGCCAATACATGTAGGTACGGCTGAGTACGAGCGAAATGCACGCGCGGATGATACTAAAGGATATCAAAATGTACATTCGAATTGGCCTCATCAGGATCGCCTGAACAGACACACGTGTCTGATCTTATACATTACATGTTACATGTTATTCACCGTTCACTGACGCCTAAAAACCCTATATGCAATACCTAGCACGACACTATGATACATGCATTATTTTCTTCTACTCGCTAACAAACTGTCTTCAGTTTGGCGAAAATATTGTATACCTAGTTCTGTTTTTTTGAAATAGGTAAATAAAAAAAAATGTATAACGGAGCACGTAACAATATCTGATTTGTAGTCATAAGAAAATATAATATATTTGTGTGTTCCACTGTGCAAGATATTATGGTGAAGTGAGTGTACCTCCCCCACCCCGGTGTCCTATAAATATAAATGTACATATATATCTATGATATATATGATGTATGTCTGTTTCACGGAAGTTTTGTTATTATAATGTAGGTACATATACATGTACATTTTCTCTCTGCTGATGAAGACCATACAGTGATGACATGCTGCTTTGTTCGTTTTTGTACTTTGAAAGTTATTTTCATAAATTAGACGCTTAATCAATGGTTTGCCAGAGTTAGAACACCATGAGGCGGTGAAAATCGTGTTAGCTTAAATCAATATACCATGAGGTTAGATTCCAGCCTTCGACGATCCGCTATAGCCTGACTGCGAGACCTCAAAATACACTATGTACTAGAATAGAACGGGGACAGGAAGGGAAAATAATGGCAAATACAATACAAACTCAACATCTTCAAATATTTATAATCGACACGCCTTTTAAAATATAATTAGCAATTTTTCTTGAGATTATTTTTTTAAGTATTCTAAAGTTTTAAATTAGCAGACATGCATTTATGGCATTCTGTAAAAATTGTACACAATAGAAATTATTGTATATTTACCAAAAATTATGAGTTTTTACACTACAGAAACAAACATTGTCAAAGTGACATTATCTGGAAGTACGGGAGTGCCCCCGCCAAGTAAACAAACTACCTACCTACCTACTGTCCAAATCGACCTATGATACTATGTAAAAATTAATTTAGAAATTAAATTATGATAGTCAGACCAAGCTAACTCTGCAGCAACATGGCTAGTGCGGAAGTGCTACCATAATTGTCGAATTTCTAAAAAAATATGACAATGTTGCAATTAATTGGAAATAACAATCAGCACATATTCAGTATAGTACCATATAGTACCTACCTAGCTCAATAAAAAAGTATAGTTATGCTTTTAAAATTAAACTTAACTATTAACGAGCAATCATTTTGTTAAATATAAGGCAAATAAAAAAAAACCTTTGTTACTTTATTTTTCGAGCCTTAATTTAATAGGTAATAGGTATCCTATATGTGTTATTTCTTCAACTTTTTAACTTCGTCAAATATATTTAAAAAAACTAAAAAAATGGTTTCACCATTTATCAAAATTCAGTTCCACCGGTTACGAGCTAAAGTAAAAATATTAAATTCAACCTCTAGAGTATTCTAAATCTAGTTAAATGCTAGTCAATAGGTTGTACTTTACGTCGAAAGCAAAATTCTGCCAAGATAGTGAAATGTTTTGGGTTTCCACTTTCCATATCTATTCGTTCCCTTGCTTTAAGGTTAAGGTAACGAATATTAACTTTAATTTACTGATTCTAGTATCAGAAAAAAGTATTCACTCATGAAGATACGATTGATATCTTCTCACTTCCAGTAGATAACTAATCTTACTCGTACAGTGAAATCTCTGTAGAGTCCGCGTAAGGTGCACCGACTTGGCTTCGACAAAACAATCTGCTCCAATCTTTAGGAATGTGACGTTTAGGGTGACGCTTCCACACACTGTCAATTGACAAGTAAGTAGGAGTACGAGTATGTGCACAGTTAACTTACACGGATAATACATATAATTCACTACAAGCTGCCTACAACAACTATTTACCTACTTATAATTAACGCAACGTCTTCGCATGCAAGAACTGAATTTCATCTTTTTTGCACTTTTATTAATATTTTACTTATTCCGACCAATCTCAATGAAAGTACATTAATACTTAAAACTAAAAACTAAAGAAAAATATGCATAGCACATGATCCCTATTCTATATTCATTCACAATAGTGTTCTCACATACAAAATGAGACTTAAAGCAAACGCGTACGACCGTCACGCTATCGAATGAAATTTACACTAGGCTAGGGGTCTGTACGGTGGGTACCATCAGTTTGGCACTGACATAAACGCTATCGAGAACGTAATTTACTTTCTATGCATCCCGCTCGTTTTCGCAAATTAGTGTGAGCGAGATGCATAGAAAGTAAATTACGTTCTCTATGGCATTTGTCAGTGCCAAACTGATGGTAGCCGTACTGTCCTGCCAGTGACAGAGAGAACTGTTCTATTTCTAGTAGACCCAAGAGCAAATAAAATGCTGTCCTATAAGTGCCTTCCTTGGCGTACACGTTGTAAAGGCTCCTCACAAGACCCAGAAAGGTACCATCACAAGACCAATTGTCGCTTCAAGTCCAGCTGTGTTAGCTTAGCGACCTCTATTGGCCACTACACAATTCTTCAGCGGTAACTTTAAACGTCAGCGGCACGGATACACGCCGGTTCCAGGTCCGAAAAGGAATCAGGCAGCCGTGCGCGCAATGGGTCAGGCACCGGTGGATGCGCGCCGACTCCAGATCCAAGAAAAAGTCCGGTAGCCGCGCGTGCAATGTGTCAGGTACCAACTGCGTCTGCACCACCAACATCGGCCACAGCAGCAACATCAGACGTCAGCAGCGCGGATGCGCGCCGGCTCCAGGTCAGAGAAGGAGTCAGGTAGCCTGGCGTGCAGCGTGTCAGGTACAAGTCGTGTCAGCGCCGCACTCAGAAGCGGCAGCGTTCCGAAAATCGCAGTTGGCAGCCACGGCTTCAACTGCGCCTGTAGAGACAAATTAATATGTTTATTATTGAACCATTCTCTAATTATATATACAGAGAAAGGAAGAAAAACATTCTCAGGTTTAAGAATATATACTCCTCCTTAGGGTGATGCTCTTCATGAGCTCTCGAGTCCCTATAGACTACTGTTTATTGCTCATGTCGATAAGGCATGGATTTTAATGAACCCAGCATTGCCAGCCCTGCTCTAAGCGGTTAGTAAAGCGGTTTCGCGGAGCTAAATAGAACTACAGGCTCATATTTTATATTTTGGTTCAATATTGATAAGGACAGTGACTTACTGACATAGGACTTCGCCCCACCTAGCTGCTAGCAGTTCTAAAGCTAAACTCCAAATCTCAGCTCAAAACCCTAAAATCTCTAGAACAAACCAGGTACACCAGACACATCTAATTACCAGCATAGGTGTAAGCGGAGCCAGCACAGCCCCAAGCCGACCACAGGTAGAACAGGCAGCTAGTAGACGGTGACGTGCCCGCGTAGGGAACAGTTCAGCCGTGTACACATACAGCGCGTTCAGAGACATGGTGGCGCCGAGCTTGCCGATCAGGTACAGGGTTGTGGCCCACCAGCCGCTACCCTCTGGAAGAGAATTAAACAATCATGATCTTATATTCAGGTGAAACTAGCTTAATAATAAAAATATTTACCACTGATAAATTATCAGATAAGTATTGGGACTTTTTGGGTCAGATTTGGGTTATTCACTTTCCAAATCTGCAGTATTCCTACATTTTTTCATTTGGGATAGCAGAAAAATAGTACTTGCAGTTCGAAAGTTATTGTTATGAAAGTCACAAACATTACGCGAGCCAGTAGAACACAAACACGACCAAGATCGACAGACTCGAAAACACGAAATGACGGCAGGCATGTGGTGAAGAGATGGCAGCAGACAGCACGGACTTGGATTGGTCCAGCACAGTAACAATGCAGCCAGCTCCCCTTTTCCTTTATGATTTGTTCAGCAGCTTACCTGGCAAACAGGAAAGCGCAACAAGCGCGCAAGCCGTCGTGAGGAACGCGGCCGTCAGCACCGGCCTCCTCCCAGCACGGTCCAGCAGCAGCGTGTTGAGCAGCAAGGCGGGTAGCTCGGCCGCCGCTACCATCGCGTAGGTGGCATGCGCCGAGCCGCCCAGAGCGTGCACGTGCACTGCTAGCCCGTAGAACACGAACACGGCTGAGATCCACCACACGAAGCACACGCTTAGGCGTCGACGGAGGGCGCCGTACCTGATAATTACAGAAAAAAGTTTCGTTATAAAGTACCATGGTTTCATCTTTTGAAAAAACTCAAAACACGTAAATGTAATGACATATTTGCAGCTTGCAAGCCAAGTCGATTTGTATTCAAGTCTAGCCTGCTAAAATGCGTATGCCTTAGGATTAAGAAAGATTACGGGCTTTACATTGAATCGGGATCAATTGAGTCAATTTTATTGTATGAATTGTGTTTATGTTTGAAGTAAAGAATGACCCGAAGAATTATTACCATCTACTTTACTCCTACTTTTCTCGTAACCAGGTAAACCCCCTCAATATTTCAATATAACCTAAATAAATAACACTCACTTAATAAAAGCCGCAAACAGGCTCTCCTCCTCAACCTTAGCCGCAGGAACTTTCTCATTCTGATCACACAGCATCTTCTCAAATGCCTCATCCGACGCCTGCACGCGGTTCCACCGCGCCGCCTGCTTCATCACCGCCACGGCTTCGGAGACGCGGTTCTGAATGGCCAACCACCGAATACTCTCTGGCAAGAGCCAGGGGTAGAGCAGCAGGAGCAAGGAAGGTGGGTAGGCTATGCGGCACCAGGTACGCCAATAGCCAGCTAGGTAGTCGAGAAGGGAGAGCGTCGCGGCGCCGCCGGCGAGGGGGATGCCCAGGACGAGACTGGCGAGGATCCGGTGTTCGACACCCAGCCATTCGATCACTGGAAGATTAGAATTATTATTTAGATCGCAGATTCAAACGTAATATCAAAATAGATTTTAATAACATCATAATTATTATGAATCCGCGACCCTCTCCCACTCTAAAAAACCGGCCAAGTGCGAGTCGGACTCGCGTTCCAAGGGTTCCGTACATTAGACAATTTTTATCAATGTATTTTTTTATGTGAAACGTGAGTACCTATAAGAAAGAATGGAAGAATAAGATGATGATGGTACTTAGTGTACTTACTGAGCACGAAAGCGGCTGGGTAGACGCTGGCGCCCAGGATGGTCTCTAATAGTTCCCACATCAGGTACGCGTAGTAAGATCCAGCCAATGACTTGCACAGCCCAAGGATACCGGCACCCACGCCGCTTACTATCTGCAACAGAGTATTTTTAGATTAGCGAAACACTGGTATTAAATGACCCAGGACACCTAAGATCTATAGTAAAACAGTTACTAAGTATAATTGCCTTCGACAAGAACAAGCATGGCATAGATGTCTATGTACAAATTCTTATCCGTGTCAACAGTTCTTGGTAAAAATCGTCTAAACGAATTTGTTATTCTAGTTCAACAATTCCCTAACTTTGTAGAACCCAAAGTATAAATCACTGTGTCATCAATATTGTTACCTGATTCAGACTGGATGTCGCGGACACGAGGGTATGCTCAGCTTTTATGTATTCGTACCAATCAGGATGAAAACTTTCAATGTAATTTCAGTAGTGCACGGATTTCGAACCGTGCATCAAGTAGCATCAAAAGAGTTATATAGAAATAAACAATAGTAAACTCACCAATGCAGTGCGGCGGCCGTAGTGATCAGAAATGTGCCCAATGATGGGCAGCGAGATGAGCATGCCCACGTTGTGGATGGTGCCCACCAACGAGCGTTTCCATTCTTGACAGCCCAGGCCGAACTGCAAAATATAAACACGTTTTCAACGAGTCGTCTATTGAATGTTAAGAAATATTTTAACACATTTGCCTTATGGCAACCTTCAGGCGTAATGATATACTTCTTGATAGGAACAACAGCTAGCCGACTTCGAAAACATTGATAATGTGATTTATGGGCGTGTCTGTCCAGGACGCATCATTTTTAGGGTTCCGTATGGGTACGGAACCCTAAAAATAATGCGTCCTTCATCCATTCATCCATCCATCCGTCCATTGTGATGGGTAAAAAGTAAAAACGGGACCCTATTACTAAGACTCCACTGTCCGTCTGTACGTCTGTCTGTTCGTCTGTCCGTCTGTCCCTTTGTCCGTCTGTCCGTCTGTCCGTGTGTCTGTCACCAGGCTGTATCTCATGAACCGTGATAGCTAGACAGTTTAAATTTTCAAGTGTACTGAACCCTCTTCGTGCGCGAGTCCGACTCGCACGTGGCCGGTTTTTTCTTCATTCGCGTTTGTATGTTAAACAGGTTTTAGACAAAGTAGACAATTTCGTGGAACGTAATAACTTGTATAATGTCATTGACGGCGTCATTTTTGCCTGAATCTTCTTTTTTTCAGAGTTCACTTCAAACTCGGTGTAGAAGTCGCTACACATTATTTCCATAATTAGCTATCTTTTATAAACTAGCTGCTGGTGACTTTCCGGAAAATGCACTAGCACGAGCTACATGCATTTTCGAGCTAAAAGAAGTGGTAAGGTGTGTGGTGGCAAAGACGATATAATAAGATAGAGCAGTACGTCATAGTAAATTTTGTAACCACTGTAAATTCACTGCCATCTATCGACATACTTTAAAACTAAAAATGAAGATTTATAAAAATACGTTAAAATGTATTTAAATATGGATAAATGTTTTTTTTATTTGCATTAATTATTTTTATATGGTTTTGACCCATGTTCTTTCACTGATATGCGTTAAAATTATAAATAACAAACAAAACTGTCAACGCCCTCTATACGAGAGTAGGCCAAAACTAGTGGCGCCATCTGATCGAGATTCAAATTTTCGTGATTTTCAAGGCACGTTTTTTCCTTAGACTGTATCCATCTATTACGGTTATATATATATTTGGTGGTGGTAAGGTCTGAGTGTGTAGGGGGCAAGCGAAGATCCCCTACGATTTTAAACTCAGTGTAGTGTTATACTCTCACCTCAGCCACGATGCTGCTGTGTGACTCGTACACTATCTCCTCACACTCCATCAGAGTCTGCTTGAACGACTCCGATGCACACGTGTCGTCTAGGGGCTGATAGCGCGCGCACGCATCTTTGGGCAGCGCGTACGCACCCCAATCTGCGCGCGCCGCGGAATACGACGTCTCGTTCACGTTGCCTTCGCATTCTGGGACCAGGCATCTGTAAGGAAAATTCATTCAATTTTTACTGATTGGGTTAAATACATTTTAGAAAAAGGTCACTTCTGTCACATATCGTTTTTTTTTTCATTCGAGACTCAATTACTGAAAACATGTATTCCGCCTCTAAGGGTGCAGTGTAAAAATTAGCTTTCGATTCTCTCAACTTTGCGATGTCTATGGGAAAGACGCGAACAAATTAAGCCTAAGTACAACAAAATGTGTATGACCCGATTATAAAAAAAAGCCAATAAAAAAACTATAGATAACAGGCGACCTTATCAATACTATCAATAGCGACCTTATAGGCGATTAAGTCCCTTCGTTGTGAATAATAATATGGCGACCTTATCGCTAAGAATTGCAAATTTACCATCACTTTCCACATGAAGACCTTAAAAAAACTTTCCCGTGAAGCACGTGTTCTTGGTCAACATAATAATAATACGAGTATGTATATCTTAATGTATTCTCTTTGACGTCTTTGCAAACTGCGACATAACACGGCATAACTATTTACACTTGCCGAAAATCGAGTTCACTATTGTAACAAATTCAATTGAATAAATAAAAATTTCCACGTGAATAGATTTTTCCATTATATTTTTTCTGTGAAGCGGTATATAGTATAAAAGTAAAGTATATACAAAAAATGACATTGAGGTGCGGATTATTGCGTTCTGTCGATGCAAGTTCACGGCCGAAAGAATGCCTATATTTACTAACAACTAGCTTCTTCTCGTGACTTCGTCTGCATGGAACGATAATAAATGGCCCTATGTTTCCCTTCACCGAACAGCTAGTGGTAAATGTTTAATGATATTTCATGCGTACGAGCCAGGATTTGAACCCACGACCTCCGGATAGTCCGGATGGTTAGTCGAACGCCAGATCCACTCGGCGGCGGCACTACCGTGCCTCCAGCATTAGATCCACATCGTGCTACCTATTTTACTTTAAGTACTTTTTCTTTATTAATTTTTTATGAAATAGGAGGCAAACGAGCAGACGGATCACCTGATGGTAAGCGATTACCGCCGCCCATGGACACCCGCAACACCAGAGGGGTTGTAAGTGCGTTGCCGGTATTAAAGATAGGAGTACGCTCTTTTCTTGAAGGTTTGAAGGTCGTATCGGTCCGGAAATACCGCAGGCGACAGTTCATTCCACAGATTAGCTGTGCGAGGTAGGAAGTTTCTGGAGAAACGCACAGTTGAGGATGGTGCATCTAAGGGCCCAGCCACATGTACGCGGTGCGACGTCGCCGACGCAACGCGGCGCGTTTTGCGGTGCCGCCGCCGCACCGCAGTAATTTGCGGCGCCGCTCGCCGCAACGCAATATCTGGCGGTGCGTCGTGCGGCGTCGCGCGCGGTGTCGCAAAACGGTGCGCGGCGCCGCCCGCCGCAACGCAAAATCGGGCGGTGCGTCGTGCGACGCCGCGCGCGGTGCCGCAAAACGGTGCGCGGCGCCGCCCGCCGCAACGCAGTGGTGAGGATGGTAATGTTGTCGCGTAGGACGATGGCGAAAAGAAGCGGTAGCGGGAGGGATTAATCCGAACAATTCCTCGGAGCACTACTACACCTACCATTACTAGTCACAGACAGAGGGATTACGCTAACCCAACGCGGATTGGGCACTTCACACACTTTCTTTGACATATATAACTAGCAAATTCGATTTTAGCGAAACCTGTTCGTCGATCTGTGGGCCTACCGGAAAACATCGAAATTTTCGTTATCTACCTCTCTATCACTCGTGCATATTTGAGCGACAGAGAGGCAGGAAACGTCCGAGACTCTAATGGGCACGTGACCGCTTACCATAAACGACTTCCATGCAAATTATCAGTTTTAGTTGGTTTTAGGCTGATGCTTTGCTGACGACTGCTAGATAAGCGTTTAAAGGAAACTATGGCCGAACGGTTTATTATACCAACAAACTACATTTTAGAGAAGTAAAATATAAAAATATAATGTAGGTTAAAGTCAGGTCGTTCAGTGACAGATCCAAGGGGTTTTGTATTTGGTTGGTTAACCAATAAATGTTATAACTACCCGAAAATGTATAAAATTGTTTGTTTACTTTTATTTAAATACCTAAAGATACAGAGTATAGATACATTGGTTGCTAGCCCAATAACACTAGAATCTATATCTAATGTGTTTCAAATTAATTTTTAGTCAGCCAGTGGCGGTATCAATGCTTGAAAATGAAAACCTCTCTCATTTCGCAGAATTCATTTAATGTTAGAAAAAATAGTCTACAGGATGCACACATCGAGTTCGAAATTAAGATCTCTTGACGTAGGTAGCAACAGATAAAACTATCATATTAGGTCATCTTGTCGGCAATATGTGGGAGGTAATGACTATGCTCGGTCAGGGCAGTGGTCTTCCATGGATACCTATAAAACTTTCAGTTTTTTTTTTCAAATGTAAACTTTCCAAGGTAATACCCTATCTAGGGATAAAGAATGGAATACACAACAATATGGCGCATTTCATTGTCTTTCGGTCAGTCGAGTCTAGGGTTGCCACCCATACTATAATATATAGTATCGTACTATATTTTAGTCACTTGTACTATATATTATACAAAAACAATAAAGTACGAAAAATACAATATTTTCATCACTCAAGAATGGGGTATACAAATGTCACCGATATCGCATCGTATGCAACTTGGATTTTTAATTCGTCTCAAATCGGCGTCCTATTTTTTTCAAATTTCCCAGTAAATACTATATTTTTTCAATATTTTGACAAAAATACTATATGTGTATAGAAAAAAGGTGGCAACCCTATTCGAGTCGGTCTTGTCAGTTGTCCAACAGACCAACTCTGTCCGCAGATTATTTTTGTAAGTTTGTCAGTATCCGCAGAGGGTGCCCTAGAAAATTTTATGAGATGGTGTGAATTTTTTTCGAGAGTGAGGGGCCATTCGGCGACTTGCCCAGTGGAACGGCCGTTGGCCTTGCTATTAATGTGCTTTTATAAATACCTCACCGCCACGTGGGAACAAGATAACGCGATGGAACTCCTCAACTCAATAAATATAAACTGTAACGTGTAGTAACAAGGTTCAGATTAGAACCGGGAAGTACGCGCGTAGTTTCCGGCCTCGCACGTGTTGCGACTTCGACTTCGCAGATAGCGAATTGGAATATAAACACCGAATTTTGCACGCGGTCAAGTAACTCTTTACTAACTTAAATGTTATCACAAAAATATTATTTTGTAAAGTTAGTAAGTATCCTGTCTTAAGGGGCTACCTGAGGTTTTCATCGATTTTTGACAAGTTTTGAATCGTATCCTACTTTTGCACTAGATATAGAATTATAAGACAAGCGGCTATCAGTTCTTCAATCTTTTATCTCCATTTTTGTCTACCGGATTGTGAAAAAAATGAATACTTATTTATTTATTTATGATTGTTTTAAACATTGTCTAAAAAAACACTTTTTTCGTATCTCGATTGCTGTGAAAGATCTTACTTATACGAAATCTACATATTTGGGTTCGTCTTAGACGTCTCTAAAAATTTGTCTAAGGTTTTAATTTTAAACTAATTAACACAAAAGTTATGGCCAGAAAACCAGTTTTTTGGCCTAAAATTGTTCAACTTTGATGCCAAATATTTCGAAAACAATGAACTTTAAAGTAAATATGGGATACTATTTTGCTAAAATCCGTTGCTGTTAATATGATAAGCTACAAAAAACATTAGAAAACTAAGGGATTCAAATCGAAGGTCATTGGGGCATGTGATCCCCTTAACCAGAAAACGAGCAACGTGGTACAATTATGAAGGACTGATGGTGTATTAAAAAACCGACCAAGTGCGAGTCGGACTCGCGCACTAAGGGTTCCGTACTATTACGCAAAAAAACAGCAAAAAAACCACGTTTTTTTGTATGGGAGCCCCACTTAAATATTTATTTTATTCTGTTTATAGTATTAAATTTGTTGTTATAACGGCAAGAGAAATACATCATCTGTGAAAAGTTCAACCGTCTAGCTATCACGGTTCATGAGATACAGCCTGGTGACGACAGACATACAGACAGCGGAGTCTAATAGTGTCGCGTTTTTACCCTTTGGGTACGGAACCCTAAAAAAGAAGTAGATATAAAACAGGTTTTATAATTCAATTCAAATAAAATCCCAATATTGGAATGTCGCTATATAATCGAAAAAAAAAACCGCGAGCAATGGCCATTATCATACTGTGGAATGATGAATAATATGTTTATATCTAAAGTTAATCAAAATAGTGTTATTGATTATTTACTTTTGTTGACGACGCGACGATAGCAAAAACGTTTTATTTACACAGTTACGTTGAACTGATTAGCTAATTAATTAGTATTTATTTACCAACAAACTGGGTTCGGTAAGGGTTCGGTAAACGTCGCCCAAGATATCTACTCGTAGTTGGGAACATTCCAGGCAATCTGGACCCGTTAAGATATCTAGCTGGGAACTTTCCAGGCATTCTGGACTCGACTTCTATCGGTATCTGCATCGGTCTAGTTTTATATCAAGTAGGTATTTACTTTGTTAATTAGAATTACTAATTGTAGTCATTGCAACTTGGAACTTATGTATATGTTACGGGCAACTTGATGAATCACTATGAATAATGACCGGTTTGTATGCATAATGCCCGCATCAAGTGGACAATGTAATTAAAACTGCATGATTAATCACTATGACCGGTCACTATGAATAATGACCACCCTACCATGGGCAATGTAATAAAACAGATAAGGCTGTAGTGAAGGTTTAGATTAGGTTCGAACAGAACTGCAATACTGCAACACCCCACAGAAATGAATTGTTTATAGAAAAGAAGGTTTAGGTTAAGTTAGAACTGCAACCCTCCACAGAAAATAACTGTTTTTATAAAAGTAGATTAATTGCGGTTATAGGTTAGAACTGCAATCTCACACAGAAAGGAACTACTTACACAACGCTCCACAGAAAATAACTGTTTTTAGAAAAGTAGGTTTAGGTTAGGTTAGAATTGCAACCCCCACAGAAATAAACTGTGCTTCCACCACAGGTCGGTCAACTCTGACGCAGGTGCAGGTCTAAAACACACTTTGACGCCTGGGATAAAGCTCAAGATGCTGTGAAAGTGCTGAACTCTCTGTAGGTTAGGTCAGCCAAAGGAAAAAGAGTTGCCTCAACGGGCTGCCTCTGGTATGTCTACAGGAGAGTGACTGCTGGGTGGCTATACTATTTTGGTGTATTGCACATTTAATAGTTTTGAATGATTCACGCTTAATTTTACTAGACTTTTATATCGACCTAAACAAAAGAACAATATAAAAGGTAATCACGGTCCATATCCCGGTCGAAGTCTAGTATTGCAGTAACTTGATTCCCAAATATGGAATTTCAATGGTCACTGTCATGTTAACCCCGTAATTTTCAGGATTTTAAAACAATTTAACTCACTATAAAACTCCCGTGAGACTAGAACATATTAAAATTATTTTAAAACGGGTCACTCACGTATATGGGACGGTTCTGCCACATATCAGCTGGCGGCCCTGGACTCAATAGAGCGCCGGGCTCATAGACTCTTTGGCGATGACCCATCTGTCAAGTCAAGGATACAGAGCCTTGAGCATCGCCGTCGAGTCGCTTGCCTATCGGTGTTTTATTGGATACATTTCGGGGAGTGCGCACAGGAACTACACGACCTGATCCCACCTTCCCCTTTCCATCATCGGACATCCAGGCGCGGGGAGCGAATGCACCCGTTCGTGGTCCACATTCCATTCGTTCGGACGAAACGTTTTACCTCCTTCTTTTTGGTACGGACGGCTAAGGAATGGAATGCGCTCCCGCCAACTGTATTCCCTGATCAATATGACCTCGGTCTCTTTAAAACAAGAGTGAATAGGCTGTTACTGAACCGGTGAGCTCCATCTTAGGCCCTGTCTTCACTTTCCATCAGGTGTGACTAGGACCAATCGCCGATCAGTTTATAATAAAAAATAAAAAATAAAAAAAAATACGTGACCCGTTTTGTAAATAATTTTGATAAATTTTATCCACAATTATAGAACATGGTGTCCCCACGTGCCGAGTTCACCTAGCAGCATCACAATCAACGGGCATGGGTCGCGAGATAACGCGCGACCGCTGTACTGACACTGTTGACATGTTGGCAACATGACTCTGCTGACATCATTGACACCATGCGTCGTAGACAGAAAGGTTATCGCGGGACAATGTTTTGTTGTCTGCGTATCCGCTTGTCTCACTTTTTGTAATAGCTTTTTGTGTAAAAGTCCGTAGCAACTGTCTGAGTGCTACGACTGCTACGCTACGAGTACCCGCTTGTAGGTAGGTCTTAAATTGCTGTATTATCTGGATTGTTTTCAAAGTGTTTGTATTACTTTGTAGATCAAGTACTAGGAGCAGCGCATCCAAATTACGTACCTGTTGGGCAATCCAACGCAAATCTAGCTTTTTTTTTCGATATTCGAATTGATCTACTGTTAGAGAATATTTCTGTTAGCTGGATGTAACAGTTTTAGCAGACCTCTAAGTCTTCGTAAACGCAGTGCGCTACTCTTCACATTTTTACCACTGTTTGACATTATTTACGGAAGGAGGCTTTACCTACAATATCTTTCTTACATCAGCCTAATAATTGCATGGATCTGGCACTGCACAATGGCCCACGTGACAGGGAAAGTAGGCAGTTGTTGAGTTGTCGCGAACCGTGTCGGTAACATGTCGCCTGTCGGACTGGTTCCATTACTTTGTGCATGAGCAATTAGTAACCACAGTGCCCAATAATAACGGAAAAGGAAAGAAACACTTCATCGTAATAATTTAATGATTTCGAGTGATTTCAAACCCAAAAAGGTCCAAGATTTTTAGGTCCTGAAACCCTCTTCCTTTCCGAAACTCTTGGATTTTACGGAGATTCTATTCTTCTGAATGATATACCTACTTCAATTCCTTATTGAACAATTTCTACAATAACATACTTTTTCACCCTAAATTGCGCAAATTTGCAAAATTAAATTTTGACCAGAGAATCGAAATTAGACAAAGTTGTGCTCAAGACCTCAAGTCATTCTGAAGACCACCTGCTTAGCAACTTCTGCTGGTGACTGTACTTCACATAATCTAGTAGCTCACCTGTGATTAGATGCCGCAGCCAGGAACACGTAGTTGGTGCAGTACATGCCCGTCAGCAGCACGGGCAGCGCCAGCAGTAGCGACAGCCGCACCTGCCAGCGGCCCCACCCGCACACCCCTTCAGCACCTGCACTCGCCATCTCTCACTCGCCCTGTATTTCTGGTACTCACAAAACTGTTGCAATAACAGTGGGAGACGACTTTACTTTTTATTGTTCAATATCAGTTGTCAGTTGCAAAGACAAAAGGGTATCCTTCACTTCCTGTTCTTCAGGCGGTCTCAACACTTGCAATGAAGGTCGGAAACGATCACTCTTCACTCTTCCTGTTCATTAAGTACTGTCCCGACACAAAAGACGGTCAGAGACGCGACTTCCTCCTTGATTTAAAAGCTTCATGCAATTGTTGCTTTTACTACTTTTCTGTTGTTTTTGATCCTGGCACACTTAGAATCACATGATCAAATGTCTCTGCTGCACTGCTTTTCTTAGTCTAATCTTCAATTGTTTTTGGAAGTTTTCATTAGGTAAGTTAAGACTAAGTTGAGCTCAGAAACTTCATAATCCATTAAACAATTTTATTAAGTGTCACAGCCAGACTTGAAAATTAAATTTAAAAGGTAACTTTCGTAAGGACCTTAAAATAATCTTACGCCGGCAATACGCATTGAACACTGAATGTCAAGTTACAACTGAACGTAAATAAATACCGGTGCTTCTATTTTATAGATAACGGACAAAATTTAAAAAGTACTTAAACTTCACGCGTAAAAACTTTTGCAAAGAACTGTTGGAACTAATATATAGAGTGGTGTTTAATTGATGAAAAATGTTTTAAGTGTTTTAAATTAATTTTGGATGGAGCACGTCCCGCTTGCTAAAGAGCTTGCGCGGGAGTGGATTTCGGTCTCGCGCCGCGCCGTCTGAGGCATTAGGCAAACAAACAGCCGCGGCAGCGAAACGATTAAAATACAGTTCAAACTCCCTTGACTACTGGAACACCCCATCGTGCTCTCCCTCTCAGAGAGCCAGTCACGTGTGTAACCCCCCCCCCCCCCCTGATTTACATTTACCTTGAAATGGCAAAAACACTGACCGGTTTCCGCGTTTAGGATTCTGTCCCTGAAAAGCCCAATACAAAAACCCTAGTTCGCACCTGTTAATACATTTAAAAATTGACGATTTTTGAATATTATTAAAAAAAAGATAAGTAGGTATCCTTAAAAAAAATTTGGAGATCCATACGAACACTTTTTTCCGTCCCTGAAGTATGAGCCCTGAACCTGGAAACTCTTAAATGCCCTTGTTGATCGCCTTTGGATATAGTATGACGCAAAAATAATAGGTATTCCTGATGATTGCCAAATTTTATTATTCTTTTTATATGTACTTAATACCAACTGTGCAAACACAAATTCCACAGTGTGTATTTAAGTGTAAATTTATTATCAAAAAGTTAAATAGGTAACGTATGCAGAGTGAAATCTGGACAAAATTCAATGTCGTATAAAATAAAAACAACATGGTCTTTTTTCATAAATTTTAATGTATTTTAAAAACTTTTTTAGGAAACTTCGTATGCTCGACATATTTCACATTCTCGTCCGTTGGACCATTTATATAATCTGCGCCATTGGTATTCTCAACTAATAGTTACCTTACCATCATTTTCCATTTTAATTGACATTATGATTAGTCCCCCATAAATCCCATTACGCAAAACCAGATGTTTTTGTACATTTTTGTCGTATGACGTACCCACATTTTCAGTTATTTTTTTTACAGTTTCGGAACGGTGACCTTAACTTTTCTTAAATGTTTGCCGATTCCCATATCTTCAAGATATTTTTAAACAATGTTACTGCCACATTAGAATAATCTCATGACCTCTGTAAGATTTTGTGACTCAGCGGGCCGTCATTTTCTTCAACCGATCTCTCCCAGGAAACGGCTAATGCTGGAATGTTTACCTGAACCAGACTTTCTAGCGGTAGTTTTTTTTAAAGAAAAAGGATGCAAAAATATTATAAACATACCTTCATTCTAACCCGCTTCCACAAAATGTTCCACTATCTTCGCTTTCGGCCATAGGGAAATAGTACTAGAGAAAAACATACAGTTTAGCGATAGTGTTCTTCTAGATTGACCACAATTTCAAGAGAAAGAATCCAATGCCCATGAAACTTACCGGAATAATGGACAGATACATATACTCTAAATCGGCAGTTGGATATAATTTCAGTTTAATTTTTTGTTTACTTTTTTCAGGATCAAAACTTTGTCCAGACTTCACTCCGCATACGTTAACTAGCGACCCGCCCCGGCTTCGCACGGGTAGTTCAACTAATTACACAAAACCTTTATAAATTATACATATAAACCTTCCTCTTGAATCACTCTACTCAATATCTATTAAAAAAAACCGCATCAAAATCCGTTGCGTAGTTTTAAAGATCTAAGCATACATAGGGGCAGACGGACGGACAGACAGCGGAAAGCGACTTTGTTTTATACTATGTAGTGATACAAAAACTCCGTATTACGTTTCCAAATACTATTCTTGATTATATTGTTTAGACGGTAGGATAAAAAAATATTTGATGATCTATACATATTATTCAATTATATAATAGTACCATAGAGTAACTTATACTAGAGCGGTACTGTCATAGTAAATTTTGTAACCCCAGTAAATTCACTGCCATCTGTCGACACACTTTAAAACTAAAAATAAATATTTATAAAAATACGATAAAATGTATTTAAATATGGATAAATGATTTTTTTATTTGCATTAATTTTTTTTTTATGATTTTGACCCATGTTCTTTCACTGATATGCGTTAAAATTGTTAAATAACAAGCGAAACCGTCAACGCCATCTATACGACAGTAGGCCAAAGCTAGTAGCGCCCTCTGAAAGAGAATCAAATTTTCTTGATTTTCGAGGCACGTTTTTTCCTTAGACTGTATCCATCTATTACGGAGTTATATCTATCTTTGATAGTACTATCCATCCACATTGTTAATTCGTAAACCTTTGCAAAGATAAGGTGGATTTCATAGGAGTGTTAGTAAGTAGTGTATAGCAAAGTTGTTTTAATTAAATATCAAAGCAGGCGCAGGCGCATCGCACATCGCACATGCTGCTCTCGAGTTTGCCTCCTTCTACTCTTTTATTTCTAAGTATTTGCAGCGGTGAAACTTTCAGGCGCAACGCCCCGTGATTTTGTGAAAATCCGGCGTTTGCACAATCCCATCATGGGATTTTATTTATTTGCCAATTTACTGAATAACGTGCTGGCCATATAGGTTAGTTTGTGACAGTAGGTTGCTAGAAGACAATCCATATAATTTGAATATTTTGGCGGTGTAAGCCAAAGAGTAAAGTAAGTATATAGGTAAAGAGAGCCCTCTTGAAGCATTTTAAGGAAACTCATTTGAATTATTTGAAAGCGCCATCTCTGACTTAAAGGATGACTCACGTTAGACCGGGTCGTGTCCGGGCCGGAGCTTCCGGCGTTTCGTTTTCTATGGAAAGCATCACGTGTTCACCTGTCATGTCATAGAAAAGTAAGCGCCAGAAGCCTTTCAGTGTCAAGGAAACTGTTTTCTGATTATAAAGTAGGCCACGCAAGTCACCGCGCTACAGACACCTGTATCGTCTTGTGTCGTGCACCTGATAGGTTATCTTATCACTATCAGCACTGTTCTTTTCTCCGCTTACCGAGCGTTTTCCTGAAAACCAATAAAGTATGATCTACGTCAACGTATATCCGTTAGAGATCTACAGACACGCTTATGCTGGGTGGCTTGGTTTGGCCAGCCAGTTGATTGTGATCTTCACTTACGCCGGGGATTCAGGGCCGGATTTCTGCCTAGGCCCACAAGGCCCGGGCCTGGGCCCAGGCAACCTAACAATGGTTTTGAGATGGAGAGACCATCCCTAAATTCTAAGTTCCATACCAAGTGCCTAAGGGCCCTAAATCTCTAAATCCGCGCCTTAGCTGATAGAGATCTAAAGGCACAGTTATACTGGGTGGTCTCAAACACTGAGATTAGGTACGCTATAGTAATTAGTAATGCCTGGTTAGCAAAGCACGATCGTCAGTGCCGCGAGCGCCATGTCGCCGAGCGACGCAAGCGCACCATGTCCAGCATCCGCGCAGCCACGGTACGACCATCTCCTTTGAAAAAATATCTTTCTCTCTTATCTGAATTTTTAAATTTAGTAACTGTAAATTTAGTTAAGAAATTATTACTGTCACTAACATAGTTTTTTAAGTTTTATTGTAAGTACTAACATTTTATGAGCCATGAGCTCGAAATCTTCGTTGACCGATCCCAAATTTCAAGGGATCAGCTAGATGTACAGACGAGTGATAAAATTAATACATATATTTTTACTCACTCACTTTCGCGTCGATCTTTAATTTAGTTTAATTTTTTTTATAAAATGTTTAACAGAGTTTTTTTAAGTGGCTTTTTTGGATCAACAAGTGAATAAATATCTCCACCTGTGACAAAATGCGATCTCTCTTATGGTGATGCTGGTGCTATCTTCAGTTGTAATAATGTTCACAGTTTCATTGTGTAGTAGGTAGGAGCAGAATGAACGAAATTAACAGTGTATTTTATTGAAAGGTGCGCGTGTTTATAGCTTGGCTAATGATTGGTTAATTACCCATTAATTAGAGTATCAGGTGACACCTCGTCCGTCATTCACAACACATGATCGCAGTTTTTTTTTAAGTTATCTTTTACATCTTTAATATATTTGTAGGTATTTTACCACGCTCAAGAGGATAATTAAGGGATTGCTTCAGGATTACAAAACGACGGGGTCAGACCATAGTTATATAATGCAGTGGCCATTTTGGCAATTTCTCGTATGATTTAGAGTTCCCGAAATATCAAAGCATATGGGTTTTCATGGAACTCGTGGAAGTATAGATATAGGCTACCCGACCTTTTTTTGTTAACATAGTTAGAAAAAGACGGGCAGTCTATCTCGCCGCGAGATACAGTCGCGCCAATCATGTGCTAGGCCAACTGCAAGTTTAACTAATACTATTTTGCTCGCTACAGCGACCTGAGTTAAAAAAACTCTTCTAATTCAGGTCGAGTAATGCGAGCGCGGGCGCGGACCCGCCCGGCGAGTCGGAGCTGGAGCGCGCGCTGGATTCGCTGGGCGCGTTCGGGCTTTACCAGCGCTACACTGTCACGCTGTGGTCGCTGTCCGGCGTGCTGGCAGCTATGTACTCGCTCAACTACGTGTTCGTGGCGGACGCCGTGCCCTTCCGGTAACTATTAGAACCCTGTCTAACATTGTTGGCGGGTCCAACTCGCTGTGGACGCAGGTACTCGCTGAACTACGTAGTTCGTGGCGGATGTGAAACTAGCACCCTCGAGGCCGGTCCTGTGGTCTCGCTGTCGCTGTTCGGTGTGCTGACCCCTTGTACTCGCTCAACTACGTGTTCGTCGCCGACGCCGTGGTAACATATATTAGCGCCCGCAAGCAGGAAGCGGCAGCAGCAAAAGCATAAGAGATGTGTAAACGCCGTACGTATCACCAAAATATTCGCAGATCAATTACCGTCAACAGTATCTGCATACTAAATTAAGGTTTGGTGCCAAAGAAATATTTAAAATAGTACATAAAGTTAAGTTAGTTAGTAAAGTTTAGTTAAGTTAGTTAGTTAGTGACTTGATAAACGCCAATAATAGCTTCCCATTGCGATGGTGCCCACAAAACACTCCCACTCATTTGAAAAGAACACGAAATTTCGTGTTTGACCATTTAGAGCGATCCTCGATTGCCGGCTACTGAGTTTTCCACGAATACCTAGACTAGAGTATAGTCGGCAGTAACCATTGCTGTTTCCTCTGAAAAACGTAAGTATAACTAATAGATTGTAAATCGGTCATCATAGCCAGTAATTAACTAATTACCAGCAAGCAATATTCTGCCTGTAGGATCTTCACCTCGCGTGGGTTAACCCTTGTTATCAGATCAACAATAATATAACTCATTTACAATTAATTTGCCATATCCACCAGCCAGACATGCTAATTATGATAATATATACCTACTTATGATTGCATGGCGCTTTCATAGCGAAGAAATCGAAAATATTTGGAATCAACTGGAGGACATGTAGTTGTAGGTAGGGTAAGTAAATAATATATTTATAATATAAGCGTTCCGCCTACGCCTACATAGCAGTTAACTTATTTTTGTTATATTTTACTACTGCTTTGTTCACTTATGGTTTGTTTACTACAGGAGTGATTAGTTTCGCATTCCGAAAGTTATTGTTGTTCATCGGTGATGTAATTTTCACAAACAACTAACATTTCATGCTGAAACAATCATATCTACTCGTATTGGAGTAAGTATGAATGCATTTTGTTTTAATACGAAACAAACGCCATATTAGGTAGTTTCAATTGTTGTGAAGACTGCACGCTTGTTGTTATCGCAAATATCATGGAGATCATAATTTTTATCTTAAAGATCGGATCGACAGAGCGGACAGAGGTGAACCATTACAGCGATTGATCATACACTATCTTGATCTTACGGAAATTGCCTAATAATACAAATCTCCAGACAAAAAATAGAAAACTTAGCTTTTAAATGCATACATTTATACATAAATGTAATGGTATCATACCTAACTAACTATCTAGTATTAAGTTTGTAAAGTGAAGCGAGGACGAATTTATCGTTGATACGGCAACAACCAAGCGGGTCTTTTCGCATAGGTATAGATAGATGTCCGTTTATCTGCCTGGGTTTCCACCTTTTAGTTAGAGACTTGCCACTACAAAGTAAGCTAAAAGTTGGTCTGAACGCATTAATGAATATGTCGATTTAACTTTACAAATATGTATTGTTTAACTGAAGACTTCACATAAAACTTTACGGGCCTGACTTATATACCTAGTTAAATTATGTTTTATCCCTTCCTTACAAATACATAAGTCAAAATGACAGATAAAGACAAACGACCTCCGAGACCACGGGGACAACGCCGTCCTCGAAACGTCGGGGGTAAATTTAAAACTTATTTTACGCGATTAAGTCCCGTCGTTGCGAATAATAATGAGTAAAAATCGTGAAAGTTTAAATCAGTGTAAAGACAAACGATTCATAGCTAATTCAGGCCAGTTCATGAATAACGCCATTAGACTGTTGTTTTATCACAGCTGCCTGGTCCCAGAATGCGAGACCGACGGTCTGTCGGAGCTGGCACCGGAGCTGCTCCCTCTAGACTCCTGCGTTCGCTTCCGCCCCCTCAACGAGACCGTCTCCTCCTGTCTCCGTGAGGACTACCATGAGACGGACACCGTCGCCTGCTCCGCCTTCCTTTATGATAACCAGGACACGACCTTCGCTGAGGTTAGTAACACCGTTCCCGGTGATCTAATGATCTCTCTAATAACGCATCAATCTCCCATCCATTCTGCTTACGCTAGACCTGCAAAGACAACGACGCGATGACTTGGTAAATACAAACGCAGAGTAGTCAGTAGACAATCAACTTATCGACGGCAAAGATAGATATAACTCCTGTTACTCTATGTCGACGGCGACGAATATGTAAATTTCAAGCAGCAACCATGTTTTTCAGTCAGCAACTTGCTGGTCTCTTCTTAGCACCGCTCGTTCTATGGCAGTGTAGCAGCAACCCTACCTATATCGTGAGTACACAAATACATGTAAGTCTTTTCTATCAATCCATTGCTGGACATTCCCATTTTCCCATGTCACGGCACTGAACTTGATCTTCAGCTAGGCATCTTTACCTCACCATGTGACAGGGCGTCATGCACTGTTTGTGACTGCGACACAAACTTTGTGTCGACACGCCGTCTCCACTCAACCACCATCTACCCCAAGGCCATCGGCTTCCAGTTTGATAATTCGCAGTTATGTCAGTAATTTCAAAATTTAAACAGCCCTAATGGTATTGTCTTCGGTTACCGCGATAGTTACTCATGAAATAAAACTATGAAAACGGATTATATCGCGTATATTCACCCGCGTGTCACCCGTTGACCACGAACGCTGTAAAGAGTTCGAAACGTCGGTATGTATTATAAATTCAATATACGCGATATAATCCGTTTTCATAGTTTTATTTCATGAGCCCTAATGGTGTTTAAATGAATGATTGTTTGTTACGCAGTTCGACCTGGCGTGCCGCGAGTGGATGCGCACGCTGGTGGGCTCGGTGCGCAACTCCGCGCTGCCCGTCGCGCTGCTGCTGACCGGCTACCTGTCCGACTCGTGAGTACGTCCATTCATCTGTTCAGTAGTGCAACGGAATTAGTGGATAATATGATAAGCAATCGTTGCAGTAGAACTAGCAGCACTTTTAGCGCAGATATATTTTTCATTCAAAGTTCCCTGACTTGACTGATGCACTAAATTTCTGTGATTTTGCTTTTCTAATAAAAATGACCTTCATTACAAAAATATTTAGCGGTTTATATAGTTTAAGTAATGAAGAGAACCGTGAGCATACCACAGCATTTCGTCTTAGGGATTGGAATTGAGGAGAGAAAAAGGCAGATGCAATTTTTATATTGATCTATAATATAAGATGCAATTTTTATATGGATCTAAGATATATTATCTGGTCCTCTCGTGGGATTGGGATTCCGACTGCGATTACTTGCATACTCCAATGTAAGTAATCGTAAGTCACACACTTCAGGGCTACTCCAAATGTCTTAACCTCTCACGAACTGTTTATAGATACGGGCGTCGCACGGCGTTCTGCCTGTTCGGCGCCTGCGCCGGTGTCCTCGGTCTGGTGAAGGCCTTCTCCTACAACTACGTCATGTATGTCGTCATGGAGTGGTTCGAGGCGGCGTTGGGCTACGGGTTCAACTCTGCCGCCTACGTCATGGGTACGTCTGACTGTCTGTCTGTCTGCTGAAACTCGTAAACTGTAGCTGCGTTATGGAAATGCCTTGTTACACTCAGCAGAGTCACCTGCTCCATCACACATCAATGGGAGCCATGACGATGATGAACCTCGTCTCGTGGAAGACCATAAATTAAGCAATTGCTATTACAAAACTTTCGACCAAAACCAACCATAGAGGAAAGGAAACCTTCCTCAAAACAATGAGTAAACATATTGGTAATAGAAGAAAATCATTTTATATTTTACTGTACATATATGGTGCTACTTCACCGCCCTAGTGCGGTAATTAGCACAAATAGCACAATACATGCCTATAGTTTGTTGAAAATTTAAAGGGCCATAATATGTACTGTAAGAATACACGTGCGAAAAGGTAATTTGCAACAAGTGGCGATAAATTGAAACACGACCGAAGGGAGTGTTTTAAATCGACACGAGTTCCTACTTTTCACACCTGTGTACTATTACGTTTTTCATAAGAGGTGCCTATAGATAAGTGTCAGATAATTTCATTTGCATACGTAGGGACATATATACAGGATTAAATACCGATTATGAATGTTATGGATTACGATATGATAATCGTATTATCTACTCGTGGGTACTAATCAGCCTTCTTTTAGGTACTAATTTTTTATTTTTAAGTACTTACCTACGTAAGAGAAAAGAGAAGAAAAAGAGCAGTAAAACTGCTCTTTTATGGTAGTCATAACTTAACCCTTTAACGGTCCAGATTATAAGAAATCCTCAATTCAAGCCTCATTGCTACTATTGCTAGTCATAAAAAAACTGTTTTAGAAAAACGTTATAATAGGACGTTGTCAGTTTTAGTACTTATTATTATTATTATTTGTATCTCCTTGGATATCACGGGCCTATGCATCCCGGTCTTTTGATAGGCTTGCGTGGGGATATAGATCCAACACGTAGAGGCCCCTTGGAGAGCTTTAATGTCATGTAGAACGCCTGCTGGAACCTGTTCACAGGCGCAACAATAGACACCCATGAACCGGTCGCAGCAGGCTTCGGGACTATCGTAGAAAAAGTGAACAGTATACCGGTCTATGGATTGAAGTTTGGCTGGACAATGAGACTGGGCTATTATAAAGAAGTCCGGACACCTGCCATAACAATGTTAAAACACGTTATAGAGGCAGGTGGTGACTTGCCGCTGACTAGATGGGCCCCTAAAACTGCCGTCGTGAAGACGACCAGGAGCAACACCGGTGTGAGCGGCTCAGGGGTGTCGAGAGGTGTGCGCCGCTTTCTACCCAGTGGCTGTCACCAGCCACTGTGCCAACTCGCGTCTTATGCATCTTTCACTTCCACCCCTGGAGCATGAAGCTTATTATTATTATTATTACGAGCCTATTGTGTCCCACTGCTGGGCAAAGGCCTCCCCCCTCTTCTTCCACTCCTTTTCTTCTTTTAGTACTTACTACTTACTTACTTACTTACTTAGTACTTACTCCGTACAAAACTTTCTTCATGGAGCACTTATTGAATCACTTTTTAATTATAACTAATATCAAATATATTTTTGTTCCCCATAAAACAACAACAACAAATAACAACAAAACAACAACAAATTATTTATTGAAAAAAGTATTGTACAGAGGTTCATCTTAAAGACTAAGAGTTGTTAGTAGGGGAAAGTGGTTTACGAATGCCTGAACTAGGAGTTCCTGTGTTTCAGGCAGCGAAGGACAAAATTAATCAATTTTTAATTATTCACTTAATTATAAATTAATAGTAGTACTTACACAATAGAAGTCTTATCGCCTTAACAAAATGGGTCTTAAGTATTAAATTTCAAAGTACACAATCATGTTACGACTATTAGTAGGTTCTCTGTATCATCGTACGTCATATTTTGAAGGGCGCGTCGTAGAGTATTCTTACAACAAGCATAGCTAAGTGGGTATAGGTCTAGTTTTACATTTAACCTGTTGTACAAAAATGGGCCCAAGAAGACAAAAAATCTAGATGAAAATACGTGTTTCCTTTGAACGGTTTGAATACCTATTATATCTTTGCGCCTTTTGTTTCTGTATTCAGGGTTGAAAGGAATTCTGGCGTGCTGCTTTAGTGTTGTGCTTAATATATATAATTGACGAACAGTTAGTACTTCCCATGATTTATATAGGAGGTCAGTAGGGTATAAAAATGGGCGGGAAGTAGCTACCTTTAGTACCGCTCTCTGGGCTCTTTCTAGGGTTAGTAGGGTAGTTTTAGCTGTGCCACCCCAGGAACAAATGCAGTAGGTTAGTATTGATTGACATAGTGCAAAGTATACTTGCTTAATTAAATTTAGATCAGCAATCGAACGAAGTTTTTTGAATACAAATATTAACTTTGGGACTCTATTGCATAATGATTCAATGTGATTTTTGAAAGTGAGGGTTTCGTCAATCAAGACTCCCAAATACTTAATTTTGTCAGTAATAGCTAGAGATGGGCATGAACAGGGATTATTCGATTTTTCCTTACAGTTATGTGCGTAAAGTTTGAGGTTATGTGCGACCGGATCTGTTTTCTGCATGGAAAAACTTATTAAATTCGTTTTGTCAGAGTTCAGTGTTAGTAGATGACGTTTTAGCCAGTCAGTTACAACATTAAATCCGCGTTGTGCGAACTCGTAGACCTCGTTTGTTGACTTTGCGGAAAAAAGTAGGGCAGTGTCATCTGCGTAGGAAATGATTTTGCCACTATCTATTTTTAGATTGCATAGGTCATTAATATAAATTAAAAATAAGGTCGAATAAAAGGTTAATCATAAGACATATGGGATGTTCCAGTGGTGGAGTTGGCTCGTCCGTCGCTTCGCACGGCGTTCGCAGCGGCGACGGGCGTGGCGTACGGCGTGGGCGGCGTGCTGCTGGCGCTGGCGTCGCGGCGCGTAGCGTACTGGCGCCATCTGCTGCTCGCCATCCACGCGCCGGCGCTGTTACTGCCGCTCTACTGGCTGTTGGGGGACGAGAGCGCGAGGTGGCTGCATGCGAGGGGGCACCGTGATAGAGCGGAGGCCGTTATACGGAAGGCAGCCAGGTGGAACAAGGTAGGTGCTTCTGCTGCATGCAGGGTTATCATGACATTGTACAGAAAGTGACTAGGTGGAAGAAGCTACTGTCTTTGGTCTGCTTGGAGATGTGGGCTGGTTGCGTATCATGTCATCCTGTCATGATTGAGATTGGATCCGTAAGATATTTAGGTAGGTAACAGAGTTTAGCAAAAAATTCTCTTAGTTTAGTAATGAACCTGAACAATACGGGAAATAGTAAGTCGTTTTCATCAAGGTTTAAGATTGCGAGCTTTTATAGACAACCTCTATCAAAATAAATCAGCCTTTCTCCTTTAAATAGACGCGCTAATGAAGCAGTTTTACTTTCAAAACATATTTTATTTCGAATACTATGTACACTGTCTTGCCTTCCAGGTGACTCTGGATGAGAGCCTTATGAGCGAGGTGGCCAAAGAGAACATCACAGAAGTGAAGAAGTCAGCAGGAAACCCGTGGCTGGCGCTGCTGCGGTCCCGCGTGCTGCTCGCTCGCTTCGGTGTCTGTTGCTGGTGCTGGATCGCTACTGCCTTCGTGTACTACGGTCTTACCATCAACTCCGTGAACCTAGCAGGGGATAAGGTAAGGACAGGAGCGTATTGTTTGCATTCTGACTATATCTGTCTCACTTTAACTTGCTTTAACTGTATAGGCTACTCGCGTCTGGACGAGAGCTTTAGGTAGGGCTACTTTGTGGCACTTGCTTTCTTTATTATCGCCAGCCATGGTACTTTCCGATGATCTTAGCGAATTTACAATCATAGCACTACTACTACTACTAAGAGCACTAGGAGATGAAGGAGAGAAATGGGAATGAATATTGTAATTGTTCAGCACGTGAACTTCGCGTTGAACATGGCGATGGAGATCGTGGCGTCACTGTTTCTGGTGATGGTGCTGGAGCGATTCGGCCGCAAGTGGAGCATCTTCGTGGCTTTCCTCGTGTGCGGTGTCGTCTGTGTCACGCCTTTTTTCGTCTGTAAGTAATGTTATTATTGCTTACATATCAGGTTTTCCAGTAACAATTGTTTCAATACATGATACTAATACATGGTATCGGGTGTGGCAATGACAGATGCTTATATATACTTAAGTACATTATATATGATTATATCGATAATTCCTATATTATTACAAATTAGGTTTTCTAACTATAAGGCAAATGAATAAAATTGTATCTATTCATTTGTCTTGTAGGAAATCTTCTACTGTAATAACATTTGTGTGTTAGAAACGACTTGAACTGTTTCATAAACATATTTTCATTTTCGGTATGTTTAATGTGAAGAGGTAGATTGTTAGTATTTTGCTGCAGTATAGTATGGACCCTTTTTGAATAGTTGCATATTATATTCCGGCAGAACAAATGTAAATATGTGGGAATCGTTTATTTTTATACAAAAATGCACAGCTCGTGAATGTGAATGTAAAATACACCTTGTTCAAAAAAGTGAGGCCTGCAACTTCCACGTGGAGGGAAGTACCTACTGATACCCCACATAATTATTTATTACCGTCATTGATATTTACACAGCGATCGTTTTCCGTTGCAGTCAACGTTATCCTTGATCCAGAAACAATGAGGCGACTAAAAATATAAATAAGTTACACATTCGAGACAATGTTCGAGAATGTCAACTCTTCTTCTTCTTCGAACAAATTGAACAATAAATGTGCGAATTCTTAAATAAGTTTTACGTTTCATCAGCTCACGCGGGCACCGGCTTGGGGCTGTTCATGGTGGGCAAGCTGACGATTACGTTCGCGTTCAACGCGCTGTACGTGTTCACGGCGGAGCTGTTTCCCACAGCCACACGCTCTTCGGCGTTGGCTGCGTGTTCCCTGGTCGGCCGGCTAGGCTCCGTGCTGGCGCCACAGACGCCGCTACTGGTGAGACAAGCTGTTCACGTTCGTGTTTAATGAGCTATACGTGTTCACGGCGGAGATGTTCCCCACTGCGACTCACTCCTCAGCGTTGGCTGCGTGTTCCCTGGTCGGGAGACTAGGCTCCGTGCTGGCGTCATACGCCGCTGCTGGTAAATTCTCACTCCCATTCCACAACCTATTTGTAGATTAAAATTCCCAGTACATAGTTCCGAGTTTGTATTTAATATTTTTGACCGTTTAATTACACTTTACACTTCATCCTAAATTACTTAAAATTGAGTCATACTTGCATGTTTTATTGCAGCTATCGGTAAGTGATTTCATTTTGCCCTTTCGTACTGATCCTTTTCCTCGTTGTTGAAAGGTATAAATCTATATAAGGTGCTACTTTGAACAATACAAGAAATACAAAACATCCAAATGCACCTTATAACTTATAACATGCACAAAGTCCCCGCCACCTCTGCCTGTCTGTAAGTCTGTATGTTCGCGATAAATTCAAAAACTACTACAAGGATTTTCATGCGGCTTTCACCTATCAATAGAGTGATTCTGGAGGAAGGTTTAGGTGTATAATTTGTTAAGGTTCTACCCTTGCGAAGCCGGGGCGGGGCGGGGCGGGTCGCTAGTAATTAATAAAGGATGACAAACGGAACGGTCCGGGTTCTAAGGCGTACGATACTTCGTTTTCTATGACGGGTGATAGGTAATCACGTGATGCTTCCTATACAAAACGAGGGGTCGCGTACCTCGGCCCGGAGCCCCGGGCCCGGATCGTTCTAGCGTGATCATCCATAAGTCTTTCACTTTTCCGGAACGTATTTTCCGTGGTCTCGCAGAGCAAGTACATCCAAGCGCTCCTCTACGGCGTGTGCTCGTTGCTGGCGGCGCTGGCGTTGCTGGCGACGCCGGAGACGCGGCGCGCGCGCCTGCCGGCCGCCGTGGCCGCCGCCGAGCGCCTGCGCGCGCCGCCGCCGCCCGCGCCGCCGCCGCCGCCGCCGCCGCAGCCCCGAGTGCTCACCGCCGACACGTGACACCTAGTGACGTTACGTCACGAATACTCACTACGCAGCGACGGCACACCCCTGTCCCCTGGGCGCCTAGCCGAGGTGACAATCGTTGGTAGATTAATTTTCGTTTTGTGTCTGTCGAAACAATTAGCCTCATGCCTCATGCATGAAGTTTATATTTGAACGAAATATGTTTTATTCGGATGTTTGTTACCGTTATATCATGTTACAAATGCATTTCCGTTTTTAAATGACCATTTAATTACTTAAAATTATAAATAAAAAGTACAAAAATTTGCCCGCGAAAAGCTAGCGAGTGAAACGCTCGAAACGCCACGTGACGTCACGCGTTCGACAGATTAGTGTCATTAGTAGCAAACGTCAGTTGGACCGCCCAACGTGTGACGTCATCACGCTCTGTCGAATTCGCGCCAAAAATTATGAGCGTTTCAACCGCTTAAAAATTTTCAACATTTTAAATATTTTTTAATAAAATAATGTTAAGGTTTACAAAAGTATTTTTATCATTTCCGGTGTTCCAACGATATAAATTATGAATCCAAAAATAAAAATAAATTCATGCATGGAGCTAATTGGAAAAATGTATCGAAAAGCCACGTGTCTATTTCGAGACATTATTTAAGATTTAAGTTTCTATTGGCTTTTTCCATCGACGCATATTGGCTACGTCCCGTTAAACGAAAGCAAGAATATGCTGAATATGTAAAAGCATGCATCATCCACTGTATCCACTGAGTAGACCAACAACGAGCAAGCGGGTATGTTTTGTACAAATCATATCCTTTTTTATTTGCCGTATCATATTCATTTCTAAACCAAGTACTTAAAATTTACTTCATTGTTAGTATGGCAAAAGCTGTGATAAATGTAATAATTACTTATTAAATTAACATACAATGTACTTAGTGTAAGTACTTAACTGTCATATGATGTTTGTGGGTATGCAGCGGATTTTCATTTGTAAGGGGTACGAATGCAAATCCGCTGCATACCTACATATATAATATGACACTTACTATAAGTAGTTGACGACCGGTCTGGCCTAGTGGGTAGTGACCCTGCCTGTGAAGCCGATGGTCCTGGGTTCGAATCCCGGTAAGGGCATTTATTTGTGTGATGAGCACAGATATTTGTTCCTGAGTCATGGGTGTTTTCTATATATTTAAGTATTTATATATTATATATATCGTTGTCTGAGTACCCATAACACAAGCCACCTTGGGCTTACCGTGGGTCTTAGTCAATCTTTGTAAGAATGTCCTATAATATTTATTATTATATTATTTATTTATTAAGTAGTATTCAACTAGAATTATTATCCATTTTTGCATGTGTTATTTAAAAAATTTAAAAGCACGATTTTGTTATTCAGGGTTTCTTTGCTCAAGTAAAACAAATTAAATATTTTAGTAGTACTCTTTATTGTAAATCTTCCTATCCTCTTTATTTTTTAATCTGGTTCTATTGTAAATATATAATTTAAAATAAAAATATTATTTACTTCTAGGCGATAAAAAATCATAACAAAATATTCGTTGTTTTATTTATCCGACTTTCGCACGCATACTCGAGTCCAACGGCGTATTCAGATTTTTCGAAAATAAAAAAATAGTTTTTTATCAGTACATCCCTTTAGCACCAACATGAGTGCTGCTGAGACTGACTGAAATTGGTATAATATTTTTCATATTTAAAATATGCCTCTAAGGTCGTGATTAAGGTGTACATTTGCGATAGAATCGTAAAAAGATGAGCTCTACATATGACTCTACACTTTACATTCAAAGGTACAGAACTAACTACCACCAGAATTTAGTTTAGCATCAGGGGTACTGACAATCACAATCCCGAGATATGAGTGCGAATATAAAGTAAATTAAAGATATATCAGGTACCTAATCATACACAGGTACTTCATCGGTTATCAGTATCAATTTACCGGCCATCAACTATTTAATTTATTACTGTAATACAAGTAACAATATACTTTTTCTAGTAAAACACGCCAACACCTCTACACCTGTTCTTGATATATTAAGCGCAATAGAACGAGAACATTTTGTACAGAAACAATGTCCAAGTATACCCATTCTATTACTAAGACTACACTCTAAAATCATAACACTTGATATTTGTTGTTGACAAATAATTTACAGTCTCACATATGTACCATTATTATATAAAATAGGTACTTACGTACGTACGTACATAGGTACGTATACGATTTACTACAGTATCACATGTGGTTCCTAATGGTGATAAGTTTAGTCATTTCGTACCTACCTACACTTAATTATACGTAGTTATATGTACTAGGTACCTCCTGAAGTTGAACCGAGAGCAAACTGCGGCAATAGACGCACTATAAACATTATACCTAGATACCCTGCCTCTCCTAACTAGGTCAATTTCGAAAGAAGACATATTTATGATTAGGTTCTTGTAAAACCTACTGTACAAATATTAAACATCTGTTGGCACGTTAGTATAGTATTATATAATCTGTGGCACGTTAATATTTATTATGAACACTTTTCCACTGCCTACTCGTTTTTTGAGCAACGAATACTTTGTCGACAAATGCCGAATACATAATCGTCATTATTTTATCAAACATTCATATTTTCCTGGTCGGTAAGCTGCTAACAAACACATTTGTATATAATCAATTTACCATATAATCACTTTACACCAATGAGGATATAATAAGATAGAGCGGTACTGTCATAGTAAATTTTGTAACCACTGTAAATTCACTGCCATCTATCGACATACTTTAAAATTAAAAATGAAGATTTAAAAAAATACGTTAAAATGTATTTAAATATGGATAAATTATTTTTTTATTTGCATTAATTATTTTTATATGATTTTGACCCATGTTCTTTCACTGGTATGCGTTAAAATTATAAATAACAAACGAAACAGTCAACGCCCTCTATACGAGTGTAGGCCAAAACTAGTGGCGCCATCTGATCGAGAGTCAAATTTTCGTGATTTTCGAGGCACGTTTTTTCCTTAGACTGTATCCATCTATTACGGAGTTATATCTATCTTTGCTTTACACTAATGAGTGCTGCCCTCTACCGTTCATGCTCGCTAGCTCCCTTGGATATTGAAGGTTCTGCCATCTTGTGGGCTAAATGAAAACTTGGCATTTACACTTAACGCCAATAAATAGGAGAGTAATATATATATATATATCTTAGGAGGGTGCAGCCTCCTAAATGCACGCTCCCTATCGTAACGATACTCTTTTATTTATATATCAATATAATATATTATATCAAAGGAATTGGAAAGAGACTTCCGCTAATATTATTAGTCACAAGTTATTATGCAATCGGCCCCTGGTATCCCTTCTAAAAGCGGCGTGCAGCCGCGCGTCGGTGTCACGACTCCGGATCCTTGTTGCCGTTGAGCGGCTGGAGCGGCTGGAGCGGCAGCGAGGGCGGCGACGGCGGCCGGAGCCGGTCGTAGAGCACGCGGAGCCCCGCGAGCGTGGCGAGGGTGAGGGAGGCGGTGGCGCCGAAGGCCGCGTCGGGCCCGTGCCGCGCGTACAGCAGCGCCACGCACGCCGGCCCCAGCGCGCGCGCCACGCACCCCGCGCCCGTCAGCACGCCCTGCCACACGCCCTGCCCGAATGGAAGAGGGACTTTAGGCGAGCGTTTAAAACTCATTTAGACGGTGCGAATCGTGATTCATTAGCAGAGCTAGACGAAGGAAGCTTTTACGGTTACCGATCTGTGGCTAATAAGCTATAGTTCTGTCATAAAACATACTATACTACATACAGCTCTGAAAACCGAAACAAACATAATATATAAAGTATGTAGTCGTACTCGGACTCAAAATATGAATGATTTTTCCGTTACCTGCGGTCTGGGCCCCAGCACCTTGGAGAATATCGTCTGTATGAGCGTCACGCCCAGCGGGTACCCGATCGACACCGCCGTGTATCCCAGCAGGAACTGCGGCACGGTGAGCGCGCGCGAGGTCGCGCACCAGGGCTGGCGCGGCGCCGGGCAGCCGCCGCCCGCCTCCGCGCTGTCGGGCGGCGCCAGCGGCGGCGGGCCCGGGCCCCAGGGGATGCACAGCACCGAGGCCAGGCCCACGAGGAGGAAGCCGCCCCAGAGCAGTACCGCCCTGGATAAGTACGTAGATCATAAGTGAAACTCGGAGCTCGGAGCATATCAAACACCGAGGGGATCTCCCGATTCACTGATCCACCAACAGTAAACTCCTCTTGATTATATTGTCTGGCGATTGCCCGACAATACGGAATATTTAAAAAAGGGTCGTCAAGATTCAATAGGAACTACTGACTGCAAGTGTCTCTTATTGGTTGGTGATTGTGACTTCGTTTCAAAATTTCCAAAAAGTTGCCTTAGCAAGGTCACCTTTATGAAAGTGCCTTTGTACAAAAAGTATATGCACACACGCAGCACTTACGCATCGGTCTCCGGTTGACGCCGATTGCTGCTTAATTTTTTACGTTCTACAGAAATTTTGCTGCTTTTCCATATCAAGAGGAGGCCAAACCTTCTGGAAGAGTTTAGTGAGCGGCGTTATGAGCACGAACGTGGCGCACGCCATGCGACACCGCCTCGCCAACATGAGCGCGCCCATATACTCGTACTTGAGCGCCTGCGCCTTGGACCACGCGAACTGGTCCATGGTGACCGGGGTTAGTCTCGAGTAATACTGCAATACTTACCGCTCCTGGAAGAGTTTAGTCAACGGGGTGATAAGCGCGAACGTGGCGCACGCTAACACCGCTCCCGCCGACATGAGCGCGCCCATGTACTTGAGCGCCTGCGCCTTGGACCACGCGAACTGGTCCATGGTCAGCGGCGTGGCGAGGGTCTCGAGCAGCACAAAGCTGAAGTTAAGCACGAAAAACGCGAACACCAGCGTCCAGCTGCTTACGCGGTCCGGACGCAGCGCCTTCAGCGCCTCCGCCTCTGAAATCACCAAGTAGAAACTTTATTTGGTTTGAAGGTACCGGTTTGGCAGACTGTTTATAAGCTATTATGAGAAAATACTAATAGTTAATACTAATTAGTTTTCACTAATGACTTCAAATCCAATCTGTTTGCAATCATCAACTGCATTCTAAAAGCATTTTGCATTTTAAAAGCTAACCCGAGAAAAACTTGTAAAAATGGACAATTCTCTAATCGAATCCCTTCCCATAAGCCAACATAACCTGTCACCGCCATCTTCCTCTCCATGAAGCGATTAGATAGTAACAGCGCTAAGTTTAGGCGCTCCGAGCGCAGCATTAAACCACGGCCGGAGTGTACATGTATGTAGAAACACTCACCAGATCCCTTCCCATGAGCCAGCATGGCTTCTCTCGCCGCTATCTTCCTCTCCTTGAAGCTACACGGCAGTAACAGCGCTAGATTCAACGCTCCGAGCGCAGCGTTCAGCCACGCCGGCGCAGTATACATATCGAGGCGCGGGCGAAGGTCGAGCTCGCCGACCGGCGCGTACGGCGCGCCCGAACCCAAAGGCGCCGCCGCCGCCTGCAGCGCCGGGCCCACCACGAAACCTAGTACCTGGAACGTCAAATACTATTATTATTATTTTATTTCTCATGCTCTAAAATTTGGGTTTAAATGGATTTGTTACACAATTTCCATTCTGATTTAACTCCCCATTCCATAAATAACGATACTTTTGCCTAAATTGTTAATTAATTAAAATTAAAATTCATTTATTTCGAGTAACAGGGACTCATAATTACAATAATATCATATTACAATTTAAAAATATATTATAATTGAAAGTTACCCACAAGAAATACAATAAAAAATTATATTTACTCATGCTTTTAAAAACGAAGTAGATGCCGTTTTTGCGAATATAACATCCGTAAACAAACATAAAGCCTAGATATCAGGTAATTCAGGTACATAGGTATAGACTGACCCACCTGTGCTAGAGAAACGGCAGCCACAGCGCGAGTTCTCTCCGACACCGTGGTCGCCGCTGACAGATAGGCGCGCGCCACCGCGATACTTGCTGAAACACACAGAGGGCTACACTGTCAGTGTGAACAACAGGGAGTCCATCATGCTTGACTGTATCTGTGGTAGTATACCCATGGAGTTTATACTCTTCTTATCGCTTATGCAACTTGCAACATTGCCAACAATCAAAAAGCTACGTAGACAAAGCCATTATTATATAGATTGTGTATTAATAAGTATGTTAGATTGATGGAATCTGCAACTTTGTTAGCTTTGTACAATTATGTGTTAACTTGTTGCTATTGGTGGGAACCTATAATTGGCTTTTTGTTATTTACTTATATAACTATTGTATAATTGATAGCTGTTGGTTCTCCGAAAAATAAATAAATAAATAAATAATGAATTAAAGATTGGCATCTAGTTACGATAGACTTGTTGACTTATGCAATGCTTATGCTTGTATAATTGATAGCTGTTGGTTCTCCGAAAAATAAATAAATAAATAAATAATGAATTAAAGATTGGCATCTAGTTACGATAGACTTGTTGACTTATGCAATATTAATAATATTATAATTACCTACACTTACACTACCTACAGAAACGGAAGTTTCTAACCCAAAACGAGTTTCTATTGACGAAGTTCGAAAACGTTTGGCGATCTTCTTATTATGTAACTATGATTTAATTTTTAAATAAAACATGAATATGCTGATTACGATAGAGAACTGGTAATGTTAATACATCGATCCCAGCATGGTAGAATGAACTGGCGATACCAACATGACCCTAGCCATTGGACCCCTTAACTAGACTTGCGTTGTCTCGCGCGACTCCATATGTTAAGCGGTGGTTAAGCGCAACTTTAAGTATGCAGTCTTGTGCAACAACGCAAGGGTAAACACTAATACTAATAGAGCGGCACTAAGAAAGATTTTTGGCGGACACATATTATACCTACAGCGATGGAAGCCTTCGACTAAGGAGCATGGTGTGCCAACGAAAAACCTTGACGTCGCGCTTTCAACTCTCGGCTTGAGGTAGATAGAAGCTTACCAGAGCTGACGCCGACGAGCAGCCTTGCCGCGAGCATGACGGCCGCGGCGCGCGGGCGCGCGGCGTGCAGCTGCGCGTACAGCGCCTGGCTCAGCACGAACAGCGCGAGCGCGGCGCGCAGCGGCGCCCGCACGCCGCGAGCGTTGGCCCACAGCCCCAGCAGCGGAGACGCCAGCAGCTGCCCCAGCGGCGCCGCGCCCACCGCCAGCCCCAGCACCTCCTTCGACGCGCCCGGCTCAAGCTGAAACGCAATAAGCGATCGTTCAAAATTGTTCTTTCGTAATAGACCGCGGGCCAGGCGAAAATTTCGTCAGTCATCGCCTCCCGGTTGATACTACGTCACATGAGTTAATCTATTATAAATACATATAACACCAATCACTGGGCGCTATTCGTGTAGCCAAAGATGAACGTGTTAGGGATAAGTAGGAGACCCCACTTCCCAGAACTGAAGCGAGTGAAAGGGTACATAAACGATTCGAGCCCAAAACCCCAACACATGATAAAAATAAAGAAGAAAGAGAAAAGTTTTATAAGACGCGCTGAAATTTTGTGAACGAGGAGCCAAATTATTCATGGTGTCCTCTTTATTTGACGTAAATCTGACGCTGAATGCCATTCCTGACAAAGAATGTAGGAATCATGGACGTCATACATCAATACTTAGTACTCAGGCTGGCACTGAATGGGACTTATGGGACCATAGTTGGTCGGACTCCAACTGTCTTCGTCTCGCCGTGACTCATGTTGTTAATGCTTCCTCCATACTGTGATGGGACGAAAGTTATTGTGTTGTGGATCTTTTCTAATCATCATCATTAAAGAGGATATACTTATAGAATATATAAATCTTTGAAACTAATTAACTACTTACAGTACTGTCCGCACGCCAATTCCGTGCATTCGGAGGTCGAGGAAGTGGGGGGGTGTGCGCCGCGCCTGTACGTACGTACAAAATGACACCACTCGGTCATGACGCCCAACATTCCTAACATTCCTGAGCCGTGCGCGGACAGTACCTACTAACAACTGTGCTTGTCGTTTTCTAAATCGCAAGCACTACATATAGAGCCTACCTATATGTAATTAGTTAGGAAAACTTCGTTAAACGAGACCTACACGCATCTGCAAAGAAATTCAAACGTTTTAAAGTTTCAAAATATGCTTGCGCTAGTCTGGCGACTCTGGCGTGGATCTGCAGACTACTTTGTATACCTACATACCTATTTAAGTGTACCCTCTGGTTGGAAATGGGCTCTGCCCATATAATATAAAACCTAGACATGATCTCTCAGGGCTCTCCAATCTTAACATCAAGTTCACCTTGAGGTGAGGCGGCCGGTGAGGGCCGCCCGCAGCCCGTCCACAACTCTCAACGACATGCCCTACCGATACCGTCCTCTGACGCACGACAACCGGTCGCATGCATGTGTCAGTCGCCTTGTTTCTAATTTCCTATTGTTCGTGTTCGCAACTCCGCGGGCTAAAGTGCGGGTCAAGGTCTTGTGTTTATAAATAAATGATATCAATAAGTAGGTAAACAGTTACATACAAGAAACATTAATCAGTGAATACGAAGCTACAACTAAGTATAATTATAATTCCCAAACTACAAGACGAGCGTCTCCGCGCTGACAAGATTACCTACCTTAATTTAGTAATTATTCATAATGAGATTAATTACAGTCACGTTTGCATATAACGATTTAAGTATTTACGAAACAACAGGACACACTTACACGACGACTTGTATAGGTACAGTACAGCGCGGCCTGTATTGACTGCAATCATATCGGTCATGCACGGCGAAGTGTGCAATAAGTAGTAGATTATTAACCAAGGGATGAAAGGCACTTATTTCTGTCGAGGTAGTTTATATAATAATAGTCCGTGAGTCCGTGACTGAAATGCTGCCGTTCGTTCGCCCGAGTTAAACACTACTTTTTATTTCGAATACGAGAAAAGTAAAATACATGTGTATTAAAAAAACCGGTCAAGAGCGAGTTCGTAAGTTCGTATAACTCGCGCACCGAGGGTTCCGTACAGTTGGTTTCTGTGAAGGTCGCAGTTCTAACCTAACCTAACCCAGTTTTCTAGTAGCAGTATATACGTTTCAGTAGAGGTAGTCTATAATCATATAACAGAATTAAGGAAAAAACACGACCCGCGCGATTGCGTAACCTAGCGAACCTTCCGACATTTGAAGTTGAAAAAACAAACAATGTATACGGGAAAAGAGTGTGGAAGTACATCTTACAGAGTACCTTGAATAGATTTTCAGAAGAATTATTAACACTTATAGGTATATAGGTAGAAGGACGAACGAGTAAACAAGCAAGAAATATTATTAAAAAATACTTAATTTAAATAAGAGGCCAGTCTACCGAAATAGCTTAATTTAATATATGACCTATGTACCTAGAAAAAAATTATATGTATAAATATTTAATATAAGATAAGACTCCTTAATTAAAAAAATCTTTTAAATTTAAGATTAGTAGTTAAGTTTATTATAATTATGTGTTTTTTTATAGAAATAAACAGTAATTTTTGTTTTTTTTTTAGTAACAGTTCGTTTTTGTGAAGGTCGCAGTTCTAACCTAACCCAACTCACTTTTCTAGTAGTAGGTTTCTGTAAAGGTCGCAATTCTAACCTAACCCAAAACCCAACCCACTTTTCTAGTAGCAGTAGGTTTCTGTAAAGGTCGCAATTCTAACCTAACCCAACCCACTTTTCTAGTAGCAGTAGGTTTCTGTAAAGGTCGCAATTCTAACCTAACCCAACCCACTTTTCTAGTAGCAGTAGGTTTCTGTAAAGGTCGCAATTCTAACCTAACCCAACCCACTCTTCTAGTAGCAGTTGGTGTCAAATAAGTGCCTGATCATTGAATGAAATGCACGCACACGATTGGCTGCTCGTGTCACGTGGACTGACTCCGCTCCGCCTGCAACTCTGCCGATTTTTCAAATCAAACGTAACCCACCTTATTATATCAGATTACCATTCCTTTAATATGCATACGTTTCGATTAAACTGCTTAGAGACATGTTTTTTTTACCAACCAATGTTTAAATCTTGCTGACCAAATAATAATTTTGCAGCTCAACTATTTATAAGCAGATCGATATTGGTTATAATGTTGACCGTTTGTAAATTATTTGCTGAACAAGAGTCTCGATTATTATTTATCGCCAGCCAAATTTTTGTATGCTGACCAAATGATTTAATGGCTATGTTTTTTTGCTGATCAGTTTTAAAAACAGATGATCATTTAATTACTTTCCATAAAAAAAATATCTGACACGACTTGTAGAGCCAAAAGAACGATATACTCGCATTTTTGCGACTTTGTTGTGCAACATAATTATATCCTTAACTAAGGATTAACGTAACTCTTCTTTATTTTACCTATTATTTAAGGAGCGTTAATTTTTTTTAAATAGGTAATTAGGTACAGCAGGTTCCATCCAGCACGTTAGCGAGAAACCATCTTATTTTATCAGATGTTTACTATTGTTTTCAGGATTTTGTAGTTCTAAGATAATAACATTGGCCTTCCTGATAGCGTTAACGAGGATAATTAAAGAAATAAAGAATCCATTTGATAACCGGGCAACATTTTACCTCATCGCTTAACTCAGTTACTGTTTGATGACATTCTCATATGTACCTCGGGAAAAGGCACCGACTTCAAACGTATCAGTAGCTAGCGCATATAAAACGGGATCCTTTTTGAAGTCGGTTTTATTTTTATTTTAAAGATAAATTTTCCACCCAGTCCACCCAGAGGACCAAGAGTAATAGAAAAAGCTATAGCTTGTATACTCGTAGAGTCGTAGAGCTGCAAACAAAGAGTAAGGTTGGGTTAATTACTTAATTGTTCGCGATTATGTTTATGTATTGTGAAGTCATCGATTAGACTTTGCCCTCTCTCTCAGGCTGACTCACAGGAGGAAGAACTTTACCCGAGAGCACAGCACAGCCTGCCGCGTATTATTTACGCAACGAACAGTGATTTTGCAATGTTGTGTGATATCGCATGTTACGGCGAATTACTGGAGAATAAATTACCGCCACAGCCCGAGCGTGACGGCACATTATCACCGACAAAACGACGAGCACAGCACTGCACGCTATGGTATCCTGGATCACGTAACTATTGTATCTTTAATGGCTATATCGCTATCAAATCCCTTTCTTTATCAGCTCCTTCACAAGTGCACATGAGTGGTTCGAAGCAAACCATCCTAATGATACTCTATACAGTGATCAGGTTTTACGTTGTTTGATAGATTAAGGGATATTAGGAGATAAGCAATAGGTTTAAGGATTAAAACACAATTTTGTACGAAGCGGTTATCGCGATATCCACAGACCTACGGAGTTAAAGACAGTCAACTTGTTTTTGCTACAATTAATTGTAAAATGTACAGAATAATTTATATCCTGATAAACTGAGTATTTATTGCAGTATTAATGGGGACAAAGGTATTCAATCGAGACGAAGGTTTTAAGATCTCATCCACATGGAACCCAGTCATTAGTAAGTGTAAGTGAAAACAAATATCGAAAGTTGAAAAATCGAATATTGTGAGTGTTGTGTGTCGACCCGGTAACATCCCTAGTGCGCAAAACGTTCAAGTTAATAAACAAGACCAAGTGCGGGTAGTTCGAAAAACTCGCGCGCCTAGAAGATTTTGATGTCAACTTTAGCCAGTCTTCTCCGAGACCACGGGGACAACGCTGTCCTCGAAACGTCGGAGGTAAATTTAAAACTTATTTTACGCGATTAAGTCCCGTCGTTGTGAATAATAATGACAAAGGTATTATTCTAAACATTCAAAGCCTAGTTTACAATTTACATTTTTATGAATTGACACAAAAGTAACACGACTTAGGAATGACGTATGAAAATAAATAAGGGCTTTCAGTCCACATCAGTTTTACGTCCAGAGTGTTGCGCATTCTGGTGGCATGGTATTCCCGGCTATTTTCGTCCACATTCACGGATTTCCCGCGATTATCTACGGTCTCTACGGACCAGAGGGCCTACCTCGAACCACGCTCGACGTGTTGCCTCTCTGTCGCACTTGTAAATTCGTACGTAAGTGTGACAGGGAGGCAACACGCCGAACGTGGTTCGCGATAAGACCTTTGATACCAGATATGATGAACTATAAAATCAATACAAAATGTTTGCCATGATTTACGTCAAAAATGTGACAGTTACGTAGGAAGTGGTGCCCTCATTTATTTTCTACAATTCTTGTCGGACTTTTCAGCAAATTTTTTCCAACACCCTAATGCTCACAAAAATGCATATTTAATTTTGTTCATATCCATTCGGATGGGGTGTTCATGGGGATGGAGGTAATTAGCTCCATGATTGAATTTATTTTTATTTTTGGATTCATAATTTATATCGTTGGAACACCGGAAATGATAAAAATACTTTTGTAAACCTTAACATTATTTTATTAAAAAATATTTAAAATGTTGAAAATTTATGAGCGGTTGAAACGTTCATAATTTTTGGCGCGAATTCGACAGAGCGTGATGACGTCACACGTTGGGCGGCCCAACTGACGTTTGCTACTAATGACACTAATCTGTCGAACGCGTGACGTCACGTGGCGTTTCGAGCGTTTCGCTCACTAGCTTTTCGCGGGCAAATTTTTGTATTTTTAATTTATAATTTTAAGTAATTAAATGGTAATTTAAAAACGGAAATGCATTTGTAACATGATATAACGGTGACAAACATCCGAATAAAACATATTTCGTTCAAATATAAACTTCATGCATGAGGCTAATTGTCCAAGGTGAGTTCATAAAGCGACATTTTACCTAGGAAATGTATATTTCAACTTTCCAACCTACGAGTAGCTACAGCTACGAGTAATAGATACGAGGATTATGTATTTATGTGGTATTATGGTTGGAAATAGAACAAATGTTTGTTCTGCTATCAACTCGCAGCGGCAAGAGTTCCTCCACCTTTAGAGACAGAAATAATATGGAATTTCCACATATAGATTTCTGGCCATCCGTTTATGCTTTCTTACAGAATAGATGTATATAGGTCTACCAAAAAAGTGGCTTATTAACTGCAGATATTGATCCCCAGATAACAAAAAATCCTCGCAGGAATAAAATCTACAGTCTGATCGCGAAATTTGTTTCTGTGTATTCATCGACATCCCCGTAGACGAACCTAAAATAAGATATACCCAAGACACTAAGAGCATCTGCCTCATGAATATGGCGTACTTATTTTAATACCTACTCTTTCCCCTTGACTATCTGGCAATTTACTTGAGAGTAAACTGTTGTATTTCGTGAAATAATCCATTTTGAATTAAAGTTCCAATAAGAAAGTGAGATCGCGATTTACCCGCGTAGCGCATTGATAGGACTGTGCTGTGCCATGTTGGTGACAGTGGTACAACTACATACACAGGTAGACAGCGTGTTGTTGTTATGGACCGCGAGCCAGGCGCAAATTTCGTCAGTCATCGCCTCCCGGGCGAAAACTCGTATAGCGGTTAACGGCTATGTATGATGAACCCCCGTGAACGTGAGCTGCCGCTCCGTTGGTGGGTTGAGGAATGGCAGCTACCGAAACGAGTAACACGGTCTTTCCACCGCGATACGGCCGGCTGACGATTTGTTTTATTAACAATAGCATCTAAACTATCATCTGACAAAGTATCAAACGGGAGGCGATGACGCCGATGACTGAAAATAATTTTCTTTTTTACTTGTTCATGTGACCAGCTGACGGTCTTTCCACAGCGATACAATCGGCTGACGATTTTGTTTACTCACAATAGCATCTAAACTATCATCTGACAAAGTATCAAACGGAAGGCGATGACAAAAATTTTTTTATAGACTTTTGTTGCTGCCATTTCTCAACCCACCAACGGAGCGGCAGCTGACGTTCACGAGGGTTCATCATACATAGCCGTTAACTACTATACGAGTTTTCGCCCGGGAGGCGATTGGTCATGGAAATCTGTTCCTGGCCCGCGGTCTATTATAGTTTGTTATTAATCGTTACATAAGGTGACTGGGCGAGCGTGCGGTCGCGAGTTCGTCGGCCGCTCGTGAAAGTCACTGCCACAACACTGCCAGATGCACCGCAGAATAGATACAAGGACGCGAACGTGGAGTGCTCACCGCAGTAAACAAAGACTTGATTAACCCGCAGAACTCTTTTTATCTGCAATTGTGGTTGTACCATAAAATTAACTGGTAAGCACTAAGCAGCAAGATTCACTGGTTTATTTACTATTTTGTTGAACGAAGCTGTATGAAACATGCTTATCGTGCATATTAATGTCTATTAATGTCTAGGTAACAAGGTAGGAAAATACATAAAGTCAGAAGTGAACGCATAAGAAACAAAACGAAAATCACAGATGCACTAAAATATGCACTTAAAATAAAATGGCGATGGGCCGGCCATGTAGCAAGATACACAGATGAACGGTGGACAAAAGAAGCGACTCTATGGAAAGGTCCCGACGTAAAAAGAATGGCAGGACGACCACAAAAGCGATGGAGCGACGACATAGTAGCCACGGCCGGTCTAGGATGGCTAAATAAGGCAAAAAACAGAGACGAGTGGAACAAATTGGAGGAGGCCTTTACCCAATAAAGTGGGGTTTCTATCAACTTTTAGTTTTAAATACATAAACATAAAAATAAGTAAAATAATTATACTAACCGAGTAAAATAAGTTTTAAAAAGTAAACATATATATATTAATTAAAATAAATTAACAATATTAAGTGTTACCAAGTTTGTAAGTAGTTGATAAGAAAATAAAAAGGCTTTTTATTTATTTATTATTATAATGTCTAGGTAAGTATATATTTTTCTGAGGCATAATATAATGTACTTACTCGTACTTTTGTGACTTCGCTACTTGGCTGGGCCAGGATTTTTTCGTCGTAACAGGTAACAGTCATTTGAAAATTGTGTTACTCGTCACTGTCACGATTTTGCAGGATAGGGTTCAGTAGGGACAGGATTCTTCCAAGGGTGTGCAAGAGGACAACGGATAATTTATCGGATTAGGTCATTGTATGTCAACGATGAATTTACTTTAAAGTTAAAAGGTAGCTCCGACATGGCATGCCATGCCATGCTACATACATTCTAGCCTCTAGCACTTGCCTCACATAAACACTCACTCGGTGGACTTGTTGTACAAAGTAGTTACACAAGTCTTTCAAATTCTGAGTGTCATTAAGGGATTGTCCAATTTGTCCATTTGACAGCAACGAAACGACCAAGCCGTACTGTACGTTTGACCAAGATGTTGGCTTTATACAGTTAGAGCTAATAAAGTTAGGACTTACAGAGTAAAAGTCTTGGTACCTACTACGGGATCTGATAGCTTTTGAGTGTAAATGTTTTTGGTGGGATCCGTGGGATTGATAAGACTAATACCGTTTGAGAAATGGGCCCCAGCTGTCCAACTAAACAAGAACAGTCGGAACTCTGGCAAAGATGATGCTCAGGTGCAAGTCATTGAAATAAACCCGTGTCCAGTCTCGTTTTGTGTTAGTTAAAACTGGAGCTGATAAACCTGTAGCGGACTTAACCTATGTGTCGTCTAAAGTGTTGGATGAATACCTTGTCGAGGTAAGGCCAGACTCCGGTGAGCACTATACTGAAGCCCAGCGACATCTGGAACATGGTGAAGTAGATGACGTAGACGCTGCGCCAGCGCTCACGGCGCTCCTGCTCCGACTCCAGCTCCGGGGCGTTTAGCGCCGCCGGGGACTCCGGCATCGGCTCGGCGGCCTCCAGCCGCTGGCGCTCCGCCGCCGTCCCGTCCTCCACCTCCTCCTTCTTATTAGATAAACTCCTCTTTAACCACTCCATGTTCCAAGTCAATTCACGATGTAAACACTATCACTTTCTATGAATGAACGACTGAACGTCCTGTGTCACCGCGCACAGCTGATTGCGTTTACGCGCGGCGCGGCGGGCGGGGAGCGGGCCGGCATGTCGGGATAGGGGTGCGTGCTGCGTGCCACAACGCGAACAAAGAACGTAAACAAAGAAGTGTCGCGGGCTCCGTCCGTGGCGCACCGTACGGTCAATGTGGTTGCGCCCGCGCTCGCCTGCCGACTGCCCTGCGCTCGCGACGCATACTTGGCACTCCGCCGTCCCTCCCGCGGCCCGCGACAGACTCGACAGATAGCGACAACTATAAAATATATTCAAAATGTTTCACTGAATTGGTAAACAATACCAATTGCCTTTAACGATGCATTGTTTCGTTAAACATTTGTCTGATAAGTATGTATTTGGGTGGTAGAGCCCTAGATAATAACCGCTCCAGTAGGAAGTAATAACAAACTAACTAAGTAGTCGTTGGTAAACTTGGTAATCACATTTGAACTTACACTAACTAGGTAGGTACACTACAATCAACGTCCCAAATAGAATCACCGCCGACTTTTCTGCTCCTCAAGCTATGCTAACTAATAAACAGGAAACTGCAGATGGGAATACACCAAATAAATAATTTATTGGTGTCGGAGGCCAAGATCCACTTCGGGTCGTTGCGCCCTTGCGCCACAGTAGTAAGTACGTAATCTTTTAAAACAAAAGATATTTATAATACGTTGTTTTAAAGCAGTCGAAGGTGTGACTTTGAATTAACTTTTGATTGTTTAGCCTCTGTGTTTTACGAGGGTTGTTTGAATAATAATATTGCAAATGTATTTATTTTATTTCTCCACGTAATCCCCCCGAAGTTCTACGCACTTGTCCCAACGAATCTGCAACTTCTCTATGCCTTCACGGAAGTACGTCTCTTCAAGGGCCTCGAAATACGCATTGACCTCCCGTATATAACCTCCTCATTGGACTTCAATTTTGGGAAGTAATTAGAGATCAACAGTTTTTAAAACTTATATGCAAAAAAATAGCCATTAAATCATTTGGTCAGCATACAAAAATTTGGCTGGCAATAAATAAAAATCGAGCTACAACTCTTGTTCAGCAAATAATTTACAAACGGTCAACATTATAACCAATAACTGCAAAATGATTATTTGGTCAGGAAGATTTAAAAATTGGTTGGTAGAAAAAATGTCTCTAAGCAGTTTAATTGAAACGTATGCATATTAAAGGAATGGTAATCTGATATAATAAGGTGGGTTACGTTTGATTTGAAAAATCGGCAGAGTTGCAGGCGGAGCGAAATCAGTCCACGTGACACGAGCAGCCAATCGTGTGCGTGCATTTCATATGATGATTAGGCACTTGTTTGACACCAACTGCTACTAGAAAAGTAGGAGGTTAGGTTAGAATTGCGACCTCTACAGAAACCTACTGCTACTAGAAAAGTGTGTTAGGTTAGGTTAGAACTACGACCTTCACAGAAACTAACTGCTACTACTATAAAAGTGGGCTAGGTTAAATTAGATCTGCGACCTTTACAGAAACCAACTGCTACTAGAAAACAAAGTTAGTGGGCAGAAAGTTTTTGTTCTGCATTGATTATGTATGTATATATGTAAACAAATGATGGCCAATATATTTTTTGTTTAAACAATCAGCTGATCAGCGAAGGGGGTAGGTTAGGTTGGTTAGACATTTGCCGATCAGCAGATTTTTTAGCTAACCAATTTTTGAGGATAAGTTAAATTGTAATCCAAAATGAAATAATCCGCTTAGCCACGGATTGCTTAACAAAATTTGATTATGGATCGCTTAATGCCGATCAAATAATTAATTTACCAACCAAATCCATTTAGAACAGCTCAGTATGACATTAATTGCGAACTGCGGCCCATTTTCTCGAACGGTATTAGTCTAATATTATTAGTGTGAACCCATATATTGCTAACCTTAAGTAGCTGACCAAATTTATGTTTTTGTTAATCGAAATAGGAATGATACCCTTAAAATTTCACCCTGAGAGAAATGTTTTGAGTTTCGGGAAGAGGTGATAGTAGTCCGACGGTGCCAAATCTGGTGAATAAAGCAGGGTGTGGAAGAAGTTCAAATCGTAACTCCGTCAATTGTTGTGCAGCGACACGACTTGAGTGCACCGGAGCGTTGTCATGGTGATACATCACTTTCTTTTTGTCAAACCTGGACGTTTTTCAGCCATTGCCGCCTGTAACTAATCCAAAAGTGATGCATAGTTAGCAATGAGGATATAATAAGATAGAGCGGTACTGTCATAGTAAATTTTGTAACCCTAGTAAATTCACTGCCATCTGTCGACACACTTTAAAACTAAAAATGAAGATTTATAAAAATACGATAAAATGTATTTAAATATGGATAAATAATTTTTTATTTGCATTAATTATTTTTATGATTTTGACCCATGTTCTTTCACTGATATGCGTTAAAATTGTTAAATAACAAACAAAACCGTCAACGCCATTACGCCACGACAGTAGGCCAAAGCTAGTAGCGCCCTCTGAACGAGAATCAAATTTTCTTGATTTTCGAGGCACGTTTTTTCCTTAGACTGTATCCATCTATCACGGAGTTGTATATGGTTAGTGCTCAAACGATACATTTAGCTGAATATTGTTGGACAATTTGCAACTTTGCATTGCAAGAATGATTAGTTGATGCTGGTGCGTATTATTGCTCGTTTTCATGTAGTAATGTTTGATTTCCAAGCCTAGTTTTTTAGGGTGCGCACTAGATGTTACGAAAGCGACTTCCATCCGCCCTTTTCTTTTCAAGAAGGGAATAAGGGAAGGGTAATAAAGAGTTGAAACGCTGTTAGGCAAACAAAACAGTGGTATAGTTAGAAATAATTAAATCGTCCGAATATTATAAATATTTCTACAGTAAAATTTAAACACCTAAAAAAATTGTGACAATAAATTTAAGTTACGTAATCCATAATATATCATTGTATACGTATATGTTGTAGACGTGATCGGCGTATGCCGCGCTGCCTCGGATGTTCAAGAAGGCAAGCACCCTATGTAAACCATATGCACAAAGACTGGACCATAAAAGTGGTTTTTTGTAATTTGTTAATCTAATATTTATTGATTTTATTATAGTTTGAAGTTCAAACTAAAAAAAAAAAAAAAAAAAATATAGTTTACATAGGGTGCTTGAATATAAATCGGCTCTGTCTGACTGGTTACCTGTATTCTATGGTTTCTCTTTTGAGCTTCCTATAGACTTGTAAAAACAAAAAAGACCTTAGTGGGAAATTGTACAAAGTTCTACAACAAAATTCCTTTAGAAATTTGTGAGCTCACGGATGCAAAATTTAAAACCGTTGTAAAACGAGCACTGATTGCAAGGGCATGTTATAGAGTTAAGGACTATATCACAGATCGGGATGTATGGAAAATTAACTTAAGTGACAAACCAAGTAGTCTAAGGGCAAATAATTGAAATTGATTTTATTTATAATTCTGTTATATATTTTTTGTATTAATTGAAATGTTTAATTTGTTAAATAGGTAATTGAAATTGATTTTATTAATAATACATGATCAAACGAACTTCAAAGTGAAGTTCGATCAGTATTATATGAGTAAGCTTCATTCGAAGATATAAAAACCAGGTAGTAGTCCTTTAACCTACTAGGCAACTCATCGCATGTTTAAAGTAGGTAGCAAAAACTTTAACTCAAACAGGTCTATCCCTACTTTTTCAACTAGTCTTGATGGGGCGCGCGGCTTGCCGCCATTGCTCATTATTTTTAGAGACTTTACTTTCTAAAGCAAAACTTTCTTTCCGGGTATAGGGGAGGGAGGGTAGTTATATCTTCGAATGAAGCTTACTCATATAATACTGATCGAACTTCACTTTGAAGTTCGTTTGATCATGTATTATATTTCTCAAGCTTCATTCTTCAGATATAAAAACCAGGTAGATGTTAAGAGTTGAAAGTTTTGCTGCATTCTTTCCCATTATCAATATTATCATAGCATATTTATTTCTGAAAACATATTTGTAGGAATAATTATCTACCATGTACATATGTGTATGTTATACACAAGTTTACTGTTCCAATTGAGTTATAAGGCATTGTTAAGAAGCACGGGAAAGTTTAGCAATGCAGGTTCAAAAAGGTATACATATATTAGGTATAGCCAGGTTGTATATAAATATATACTTTTACGTATTAGGATATTTAAACAAAATCTAATTTGTTCTTCATAAAACCTAATTGACTAAGATTCCATACAATTTGTGGTCAAGTTTGCATTAAGTATAATTCGATTTGAAAAAGTTTAATACGAGTAAACTCATAAGACATATGTCCTTTTGTGAAATGTATTAAAATTCACTAGCAGTGCTTGTCCGCGATACGGAATTTTTGAAGGCTCAGAACAGTACACTATTGATGACAAGATTCAGGCTCGTCTAAGTGTAATTATCTACGAAGATAAGACGTAATTTAGGCTAACGATACAACCCAGCCGTTACCTCCAGACAGGGTGGGGTACGCTGTGGCTGTGATGTCTTTCCCCGCGTCTTGACGCTTATGATGCGTAGGCCGTGTGATGTCTGTCTCACGACGACTCATCCTGTTTACGATGATCTCTGAGCAGACGACGACAATGAGAAAATTCAGTTATTAGGCGCGTGCACGCGCAAATCGGCTTACAGCAGCTCCTGATCAACGAATAGTGACACGACGTGCAATGGACAAAGACTCACGCGGCCTAGCGCGTTTTCGAGAGCTTCAACTTAACAAAAAAACTCGAATTTGCTCGAAACATGTCTAACGTCGTTTTAAAGTCCTTTGATTTACCCAAGAAGAATTATATTTTGATTTTTATCAAATTAAAAAATCCACCACGTTCCTGAAATCTAAAAAATATATGAACGTGCATAAATTATGCTTTCTGTTTAGTTATTAAGCATAAAGCATGTCATATGTGTGGCATCACCAAAGGTATTCTAAACAAAAATAACTTATAAGACCAGCAGTCTACTCAGCTTTCGAAGTAATCTTTCAAATAAGATTGTAATTTACTCAAACTCAAATGTTTATTATTGCGCTCATATTACATATAATGAATGGGCCAAGGTCCATTAATGGTAACAGAATATTTATTTATCATTTAATTATATATACGTACCTAATGTACATATATTCGAGCTATTAAAATGCATAATAATATCCAGTTAAACCTGAGTAGGTAAAATCAGCGTTTAACAAACATCATTAGGAATTAATTTAGTATACATTTATAAATGGCTGCATGTGACGAGACCCTTTAAATAGAATATATAAATGATATGAACCTTTTTATTTTATTTAAATTACTCTTATTGACCGCAAGGCGCGATTGACCATATATTTTCACAAATATTGGTGTAGCGGCTTCTATTCTCGCAGCGCGAACGGGACAGCACAGCAATCAACCACGTAATCAATGAAATGAAATGAATATCAATCCACAGAAATTCAGATATTAAGCATCAAATCTAAAAACTTATGCCCTCCATTCAAGTATTCGCTCTGCAAGGAACGAAAGACTGTGTGACGTAATATTGTATATTTTTAAAATGTAAACATTAAAGCCGGAATAATAAAAAAAATTGCCTTTGCTGTATTGCTACTATGGTTGTATTGAGAGTTCAGAAAACAAATATTATATTAAGTGGATTCATCTTAATATTTTAATCCATGACTTATGTCATGAATGTGCTATATTAATGACATAGCGGTATTGCAAGTGGTGGGTCCCCACCAACTACAGTTACTAAACTTATAATATCAAGGTACATATATTTTAAACTTGGCAAAAACGTATTGCATGGTACCATCGTATTGATGATGGCTGAAAGTGTATCGCGACCGACACATGAGAGTTGAACCATAGGTGCATTCGTCATTTATTGATTTTTTACGGTTTCTGTTAACTTCTTAATTATGTATTTATATTTTTATGTGCATAATCTGAGGGTAATCCTTTAAAAGATAATCGGAAGGTAATCGTTTTGTTACAGGTTAATAGGTATTTACCTAGTTACTCATTATTTACGACCATAAAAATAAATATTAAATATCTGTGAGAGATGCGAACAAATATATTCGTGTGTGTATTTAGCCAAATTGTACCGAAACCGCTTTATCATTAACTCAGTTAGATGGTACTCTAATGGTCACTTTGTCAGGCTTCGGCATGAACTTGTATTCATGAAGAAATAAGCGTAAAACGTGTTTGCGTTTGTTTTTTAGCTTTAGTTGTAAGTTTAGTTTTTTGCATGCCAGATGCTGGTGAAATATGTGTTACTTATGTATAATATTGTCTGACCACCTTTTGTACCATATTTCGTGCAAAATAAAGTTATTTCATTGGGTTTATTAGATAGATAACGATGAAGAAACCCATTTTCCTGTAATTCAATTCAGTTAGGTGTCTTTGTTACAATTGGATGATTCAAATTATTTAATTATTCAATATCACTTAAAAAAGTAAAATCATATTTTTAAACAGACACAAGGTACTTAGATACTGACATCGCCTATGCCTTTAAGCGATCACGGTATTATAAATATATTTATATTTTTATGTATCCCATAACAATATTGGCGTACGTATCCCGATAATTTGTATGGTTATATGCATATATAAACATTCAAAAATCGTCACCAAAATATATGCATTGTGCAGGGTATTACCACTTAGTTTATTCCATTTCATTTGTGGTAAAAGAGATTTTATCCAGCTTAAGTTTAGGAATTTCGATCAGATTCACATCACGTGACGTGATGTAGGTACACCTATTTAGCAATTCCCACTTTTAGAGACAAGTTATACTTATGTGGGTAATATAAAAACAATATAGGTACTATTGTATTGTTTCAATTATAAATTTACGAGGTAGTCTCGTGTTTATTCAAATTCAACCTCTGGGCGGATAAAAGTACCGTACTATCAAATCAAATCAAATCAAAAATCAAAAATGTTTATTTTCTTTAACAATCTCATCATCTTAAAAATTAGTGGTTGGAACCTCCTTTTAAGCTTTAAAAGCCTGTGCCAGGAGGTACCGCCCTTCCTTATCTGGAGAATATTAACAATAGCGCGTGCTACATTTATGAGTAGGTATTTATGCTAGGTAAATATTACATTAAGATTTACTTACAGTTACAAATGTTACAATAATAATGCTGAGAAGCTTTATACAAGACATGCAAAAGGTATGTACATATAATTAGAAAAATAAACAGATGTAAAATCCCTCGTGTGTGTGTGTGTGTGTGTGTGTGTGTGTGTGTGTGTGTGTGTGTGTGTGTGTGTGTGTGTGTGTGTGTGTGTGGGTGTGAAAATTTTTTGTACGGCTGTGTGTATTTTATGTTCAATAGGTTAGTCAAATGTGCAATTCTTCTGTTTCCTCATATGTCTGTGTTAAAAGCCAAGCCGGTATAATCTTTTTGCACTCATAATAGTTTTTACTGTGAACTATGGGTTAGGTGTGAGTAAAATTTATTCTGTCACCTATAATTGGATATTAAAAATCCAAATATATTTTATATGTAAGGATTTATTTTAAAAGGCAATGTAGTCTTGTGCCGAACATTTCGGCAGCTAGACCGACGTGTCTCTGACACGCACAAATCAAAAATGAACCGCGGAGCGCTGGTGAAAAAATTTAAAAGAAATATTTTTAATTCGAGGGTAGACTTCGAATGTTTTTCAAAATAAAACCCGTAAGGTTTTAGATTACATAAATAGGCCTACATGAATAAAGTATATTTGAACTTGAACTTAAAAGATAATTCTTTATTGCACATAGAAAAACTTGAACTTGGTGTTTTAAAATGTGCGTGGTTTTGATCGAGAACCGCTATAGATTTATTAAATTGTGTTATGCATTGCTATCGTGTTGACTCACGGCCAACCCCAAGCAAGTTCTATCTTCGTGACGACTCTAGGCCGCCCCCCAGGTTTATAGTTACCAGTCGTGGACTCACGGCCCGCCAGGTACTAAGTAAATGCAAGGTATTTGATCACAGTGTAAGTTTTTTACAAAAATAGTTAAAATAGTTACACTTAAGTATCTGATTTTTCTTCAGGATTTGAAGAATCTATTATCACTCGGCAATTTTGCTTGAGTTTTTTCTGTTGGGCCATCTAAAACCAAATGAAAAGAAAGCCTCCCTCGTCTCTTTAACACAACACAATATGATTATTTAGGGCCCTTTGTTTCGTTGCGCGCTGTCCGATCTTAATTAAACCTTTGGTTGGTTCACGACCAACCCCCGGGCGCAATCGGTGTTCGAAGTACGAACAGACTTTCCATCGTGTTGGTTCACGACCAACCCCCAAGATAATTTTTTCCTTCGTGTTGGTTCACGACCAACCCCCAGGATGATTTATTCCTTCGTGTTGATTCACGACCAACCCCCAGGATGATTTATTCCTTCGTGTTAGTTCTCGACTAACCTCCAGGATGATGAACAATTTCAATAACAAATATATTTTATATTGCACAACGAATACGAAACGAATAATCCCACAGCTTACATCTCGTATTCTCGTATAAATCGTATAATGTCTGCACTAAGTGCACTACGTATAGGCATTTTAAACGACTTTGAAACAAAATTATGATTTTACGTGCGTTCGTTGCCTCGCAAGAATAAAGAATGAGCAATGGCGGCAAGCCGCGCGCCCCATCAAGACTAGTTGAAAAAGTAGGGATAGACCTGTTTGAGTTAAAGTTTTTGCTACCTACTTTAAACATGCGATGAGTTGCCTAGTAGGTTAAAGGACTACTACCTGGTTTTTATATCTGAAGAATGAAGCTTGAGAAATATAATTCTGTGTTTTTTAAGTATGTAAATTGTAATGTATGTTGTGATTTGTGATTATTTGTATTAATGTTTAATTTGAATTTTGTACAACTGTACTTTTTTGACTTTCATAGGTGCATTATGTTAATGCCTAAATTGAAATAATAGTTATTTGTTATACAAGGGTGCAAAGTTGTATTTTACCCGCGAGTGTGGAATTGAAACACGAGCGTAGCGAGTGTTTTAACACACGAGAAGTAAAATACATTTGCACCCGTGTGTAACACAAAACTTTTCCCCTCACTATAGCGAGGCAAGTGCAACATCCACAGGCGTTAGATCATCTTCATCACTGGAATCACTTATTTTTTTACGATATTATAACAGAAAACACTGGAAATTCTGATTTTTACGTGAGTCGATGAGAAGTGTTTTTAAGTAAAAAAATTGTTGACAATGTTGACATTTCTGTTCTGACGTATGAAATGTCAACGATGCATTTTGAAATTGCATCGACTCAACTTGTGCGTTCAGATTATATTTATATAAATAAAAAATCTAACGTTTCTTATGAAAATTTAAGGTTTATGACTTAAAATTATATAAATTATATTATATGATAATTAATATCGAACGAACCATTATTATGAGCGTTTTACGTTTTGTTATCTGTCAAGCTACTTAAACACGCTCCATCCAAGGTCGAATTACTTTACCCACTAATGGATAAAATGAAATTTTCCCTGCTTGTTTTAAAGGATAAAAGACGGCTTTCCGAGCTAGTAAGGGGAAATAGTTATTTGTTATACAAGGGTGCAAAGTTGTATTTTACCCGCGAGTGTTTCAACACACGAGAAGTAAAATACATTTGCACCCGTGTGTAACACAAAACTTTTCCCCTCAATATAGCGAGGAAAGTGCAACATCCACAGGCGTTAGATCATCTTCATCACTGGAATCACTTATTTTTGTACGATATTATAACAGAAAACACTGGAAATTCTGATTTTTACCTGAGTCGGTGAAAAGTGTTTTTAAGTAAAAATTTTGTTGATGTTGACAATGTTGACGTTTCTGTTCTGACGTATGAAATGTCAACTATGCGTTTTGAAATTGCATCGACTCAACTTATGCGTTCAGAATTATATTTAACATCACTATAAAAAATCTAACGTTTCTTATGGAATTTTAAGGTTTATGACTTAAAATTATTAAATAAAGCTAAATTTGGTATTTTTATTAGATTCTCAAACCATTTATTTAATGATAATTAATATCGAACGAACCATTATTATGAGCGTTTTACGTTTTGTTATCTGTCAAGCTACTTAAACACGCTCCATTCAAGGTCAAATTACTTTTCCCACTAGTGGATAAAATGCGTTTTTCCCCGCTTGTTTTAAAGGATAAAAGACGGCTTTCCGAGCTAGTGAGGGGAAAAACACTTTTTATTTGGATCGTAATATATTAACCTGAAATAAACAGGAAATCAATTTTAAATGTTGATATTGTACATTTTCCTTGATATTTTAAGCATAATATTTTCGAGTAAAAACATTACATAGCCATTTGGTATATTTATACTTAACCTTTCTATGAGGTCTTTTTTAGGGTTCCGTACTCAAAGGGTAAAAACGGGACCCTATTACTAAGACTCCGCTGTCCGTCTGTCTGTCTGTCACCAGGCTGTATCTCATGAACCGTGATAGCTAGACAGTTGAAATTATCACAGATGATGTATTTCTGTTGCCGCTATAACAGCAAATACTAAAAAGTACGGAACCCTCGGTGCGCGAGTCCGACTCGCACTTGGCCGGTTTCTTTCCCTTTTACGGATGCCTCGCGTTCCCGTAAAAGTGCTTTTAACTGTGTTACAGTCAGACGTCCATATTTTTCATGAGGATCCATTTTATCGCGTTAAAGAGACGATTATTACGTACATGAAAATAACCTACATGCTCCTGTCAAAACAAAACTTTATTATTTAAATGGCTTTGAAACTTTATCCAACAGTTTCTTGGCCTCAGATACAAAGTTTAATACTTATACAGAGTTTAATTATGAAGTTTTATTAAACATTGGTTTATTAAATACAAATATTTTTTCAGTTATAAATTTCATACGAGTTGGTCGAGTTGTCTCAAACTCTAGTGGCGCCATCTACAATTAGCTTTCAGCCGCCTTCCCCATTGCGAGCACCCAAAGGCAAGAACATATTTCCTATCACAGATGTTATTTTAAAATTATATTATGCGTAAATTTTGTATGAAAAAGTCAGCATGCTTTGTTTCAATACAAATCGTGGTATTTGCGTCATCTAGCGTATACCTATATATTAAATCTGTGTCGCCCACGCTTCGCGTCCGCGTGTTGTTCGCCTACGTTACGTAGTACGCTGCGTAAGCGTCCCGTCCCGTGTATAGCGATTGTAAATTACTACACCGCAGACCGTACGTTCCGTTCAGCCAAGGTATGGTTGGACCGGACCGATACAGTGACTGACTGTTATGTTACAAGTACGATGCTTACTTTATATGTATAAATATGTTGTATCTTCTTGCTTGTTGTATTTAACTATTTGTTCATTGTATGTTATTTTATGTATCTTTTCTTCTTGTCTGTCACCTTCCGTGATTCTTCTCACCTGATGGTCTCATCGGAAGATCAGCGCTGGAAGTCACCAGCAACATGCTGAGATGAGGCCATTTCGTGGCACTTTAATCTTATTTTATGTTTTCTTTTGTATTATGTAATGTCTTGTTTGTTTGTGCTTACGAATAAAATCTCATTATATTCTATTCTATTCTATTCTATTCTATTCTACATGCAAAAACTACAATACAAAACTAACATGCAAACTAAAAATGAAACAAAACTACGTACCTAATGAATACAAATTTATTTTCATAATAGGGTATTTGACAACATTAAAAATATATAATGAATTGCTGTCATCCTGAAAGATAATAAACTAATAAAGTATATTTCACTATATTTGAATGTAAATTATGTTTAGTTTTTGGAAAATAAACGACAGAAAATTTAATATTTTTTGAAATTTCATCAGGGACGTGAACGCTCTGTGATTGGTCAACGCTCGGATGACGTCACACGCGGGTAAACATTCTTGATTGCCTTGAGTGTTTTAATTGTTTTATTTGTATTTAGTTAATTTTAGTTATTGTTCCACAGTTTTCTGATATATTCCGATTTATCCGTTCATTCATAAGAATCTCAAAATGGAGTCGAAATATGTGAAAGCTGATAGCGGCAACCTACCAGACATAGACGCATTAATGGTTGCACTTTTCTTTAAAGATAATCCGGATTACTATGCTGCGGAACTTAGAAATGTAAAAACAGCTGTGTGAGTATACGTAGAAATTGTTTATTTACGAACATTTCGATTTCGATGATACGAATACGACGACGATATATATATAGAATACGATGACGAGAATAGTATCTCCATACTGCACTTTAGTTTGAAAGAAAAAGTATGCTACTAACTACCTACTAATGCTGAAAGAGCTATGTTATGAGGTTATGTAGTAATACATTAAATACCTAGATCTTGTTTCGTTAAATACAACAAAATCCGCTGCTTTAACTACCATATTTATTTACAGTTAAATATTACTTAAATCGAAGTGGTCTTCACACATAAAAACATTTGTATGCGCTAAAATGCTCTTTGGGCTCTTCGCGATAGTTTTAACCACATTTTTCTTTTTTCGGGATTCGTTGGAACGGAAACAAACAATTTATCTGGATTTTTTATAGTCGTACTTGAACATTGCGGCACTATACACAATTTATATACCATTTTACAGTGAAATAATCAATTCAATGCACATAAACCATAACATTTACTAAGGTCATTGACTGAGTTTACTCGCGTGTGACGTCACACGTGTCACGTGATTAGCCCCTTTGCAAAAACAGCGTTTAAGGCGCGTTCAAAATAAATAAACTTTAACATTGTTTTTTTGCAATGAAGAATCTAAGGTGCGCACCTATGCACTCCCACTCATCTACGCGAGGGCCACCGCGGGGACGGCGAGACGCAGGGGACGGCGCGGCTGCGAACCGGCTCCCAGTCGAGCGGCGCCCGCGCCTGACAGTGCCGATCCCTGCTCCGAGCACGACGCACGTCGCTTTGCCCGCGCGCGCACGCATAGTCGCATACGAGAACGCTTTTGATTTCAATCTTAAACTTTCCTATCTTCTATCGCTCGTTCTTCGGACTACTTCGTTTTCTCTCTATTGTAAACTTCTTCCGTCATTACATCGCTTGTTTGGACTTGTGGTTTTCTTTATAAACTATAGTGATTGTTAAGCTCCTATAGCTGGTGACCGCGGACGTTTGTTGCGATACGCAATAGTTATAACAAGTTCACGCGCCGCAGTGAGATGCCTGATCCCGTTGAGCCTGAGGGACCGGTACCGGCTCCGGATGCGGTGCAACAGCCGGCTAGTGGCGAGAACGTTCGAGAAGTTTCCGGAGCATCAGTTGATCGGATAGCGTTCCGACTACCACTGTTCTGGCCTGAGGACCCGGAAGTTTGGTTCGCGCAAGTGGAGGCTCAATTTGAAATAGCGGGAATTACAAAAGATGCTACCAAGTATTTTCAAGTTATACGCGAGTTGGATCATAAGGCAGCGCGCGAAGTGCGGGATATTTTAACTAATCCACCTCAGTCCGGTAAATATGACAAGTTAAAGAAGGAGTTGATCAATCGCCTGTGTGTTTCGCATGAAAATCGCAAACGACAATTGCTCATGCACGAAGAATTAGGCGACCGGAAGCCGTCACAGTTTCTCCGCCATCTTAGGGCGTTAGCGAAGGATGACGTCAATGACGACTTACTGCGTACCATGTGGTCGAGTAGGTTACCCGGAAATGTTCAAGCGATTATAGCGTCACAAAAATCTGCGACGTTGGAAGATATAGCGATATTGGCAGATCAAATTATGGATGTCGCCCCCGGTTCTTCACAAGTAGCCAGCGCTAGTTCCAGTACGTTCGAGGACATGTTTGATCGTCTAGAAAAATCCAACGTCACTGCGGATGCACTCTCCAGAGTCGAGGCTCTCGCGGTGCCACGTGACTTCGAGACTCGCTCGAGCTCAGCAGGATGATGTCGAACTGCAAAACCTTATCACCACACCATGTTCATCACTGCGGTTGGAAAGAGTCCCAGTGCCAGGTACCGACATTTATATATATTGTGATACCTCTCTTTCGAAACCTCGCCCGTTCATCGTCGCATCTATGCGAAGACAGATGTTTAACACCGTACATGGCATGAGCCACGCCGGAGTTAAAGCAACAACAAAGATGGTAACAGACAGGTTCGTTTGGCCCTCCGTGCGAAAAGATTGTCGTGCATGGGCCTGTGAGCCGTGTCAGCGTGCTAAGGTGCACCGACATACCTCTTCACCACTCGGTACTTTCAAGACACCCGGACAGAGGTTTAGTCATGTCCACATTGACTTAATTAGCCCATTACCACCATCTGCAGACTACAGGTACTGTTTCACTGCCGTAAACAGATACACTCGCTGGCCGGAGGTGAAACCGCTTCGAGATATTAGGGCTGAATTCGTCGCTGAAGCATTGGTCGAAACTTGGATCTCGCGATTCGGTTGTCCTCAAATCGTCACGACGGATCAAGGTCGACAGTTTACCTCACGCCTTTTTAACGCCGTTACAGATCTTTGCGGTGCCAGGCTGAGCCGAACTACTGCATATCACCCGGCGGCCAATGGAATGGCTGAACGGCTGCACCGGACGCTTAAAGGAGCAATCATGGCCCATAACGGCACCCGCTGGACGGACGTTCTTCCCATCGTCCTACTCGGTCTGCGAAGCGCATGGAAGGACGACCTGCAGTGCTCGGCTGCAGAGATGGTGTATGGTCAGCCTTTAAGGATCCCGGGTGAGTTCTTGCACTCTAATAACTCTAACACGCTGCAGCCGATAGAATTCGTTAAGCAATTAAAAGAGCATATCTCGAAGATCAGACCAGTACCTGCTAGTAGTCATGCATCAAAACCTGTATTTGTTCACAAAGATCTGAAGACTTGCACTCATATTTATTTACGTACAGACGCTCTCCGAGGAGCATTAGAACCGCCATATACTGGCCCATATCATATTCTTAAAAGGACAGAGAAGAAAGTCACCGTAGAACTTCCCAGAGGACCGGTAACTGTATCTATTGATCGTGTGAAACCTGCCTTCGCTTTGGCTGACACCTCTCCTACTGATCCTAATTTACCTTCTCTTCTGCCGATAAGAACCACTCGATCAGGCAGACATGTAAAATTTCCTGATTATTTCTCGGCAGGACGCTGATTCTCCCAGGGGGGTGGTGAGGTGCGCACCTATGCACTCCCACTCATCTACGCGAGGGCCACCGCGGGGACGGCGAGACGCAGGGGACGGCGCGGCTGCGAACCGGCTCCCAGTCGAGCGGCGCCCGCGCCTGACAGTGCCGATCCCTGCTCCGAGCACGACGCACGTCGCTTTGCCCGCGCGCGCACGCATAGTCGCATACGAGAACGCTTTTGATTTCAATCTTAAACTTTCCTATCTTCTATCGCTCGTTCTTCGGACTACTTCGTTTTCTCTCTATTGTAAACTTCTTCCGTCGTAATAAAAAAAATAACTATAGTGATTGCTAAGCTCCTATAAATCTTTTACACAGGCTCAGCAATTAAATTTATTTATTGAATATCTCAAAAACTGTAAGAGTTAAAATACTAGTTTCTTAGAGAAATTAACTTTATTTAACCTGAAGAATCTCCCCTTAAAATTAACGGAAATCAAAAATAACAGGGTGTATAATACTCGCTTGTTTTTTTTAAAATATATAATTAATATCGAATAGTTTTAACCTTCTCAACGCTATGTTTGCCTAACGTTGTGATTCCTACAATGTCGAAAAGTATAGTTCGTTTTTTTGCATTAGAAAGAAGGTATTAGTCTAACCCGTTCGTATAAAAATACCGCAAATCGATGTACAGGTTAGCCGTTTGGCACACACATACTAGAGGCCAAAACAAAATTTTAGACCCGCAGTTCCTAAAAAAATTTCGCTGCGGGGGAGTGGTAAAACATTATTTTTTTTGTATGGAAAAAAAAAAAACCGAAACCTATCGAGTGTGGTATCATACGAAAGAGCTTTTTGAGGCGATTCTAAAAATATATCATATCATTACATTTCGGGCATTTTTTTTATTAAAACAAAATGAATTTTCGAAAGATACTAAGTTTGGGCTCCTCCAGACACGATATGGCTGATATTTTTTTTGTACAATATACCACAAATGATACGTGATCCCGCAGCGCTTGCCGGCCTTGACACAGCCGCACATCTTGGTGGAGCAGCTGCCGCGGCAGGCGCACTGCGTGGTGCCGCCGCTGTCTCGCTTGTCCCTTAGACTGTACTAACCGGGATCTCCTCCTGCTTGTTTTTACAACGCCCCAGCGAGCACCGACAGCTACTGCCGCAACGCTTGCTGGCCTTCACGCAGCCACACAGCTTGGAGGAGCAGCAGCCGCACTGCGTGGTGCCGCCGCTGTCTCGCTTGTCCCTTAGACTGTACTAACCGGGTTTTCCTCCCCCTCGCTATCCGACGACAGCTTCTTATTTTTGCATAGCGCCGGCTGGCACCGACAGCCACTCCTGCAGCGCTTGCCGGCCTTGACACAGCCGCACATCTTGGTGGAGCAGCTGCCGCGGCAGGCGCACTGCGTGGTGCCGCCGCTGTCTCGCTTGTTAGACTGTACTAACCGGGATCTCCTCCTGCTTGTTTTTACAACGCCCCAGCGAGCACCGACAGCTACTGCCGCAGCGCTTGCTGGCCTTCACGCAGCCGCACAGCTTGGAGGAGCAGCAGCCGCGGCAGCCGCACTGCGTGGTGCCGCCGCTGTCTCGCTTGTCCCTTAGACTGTACTAACCGGGATCTCCTCCTGCTTGTTTTTACAACGCCCCAGCGAGCACCGACAGCTACTGCCGCAGCGCTTGCTGGCCTTCATACAGCCGCACAACTTGGAGGAGCAGCAGCCGCGGCAGCCGCACTGCGTGGTGCCGCCGCTGTCTCGCTTGTCCCTTAGACTGTACTAACCGGGATCTCCTCCTGCTTGTTTTTACAACGCCCCAGCGAGCACCGACAGCTACTGCAGCAGCGTTGCTGGCCTTCATACAGCCGCACAACTTGGAGGAGCAGCAGCCGCGGCAGCCGCACTGCGTGGTGCCGCCGCTGTCTCGCTTGTCCCTTAGACTGTACTAACCGGGTTTTCCTCCCCCTCGCTATCCGACGACAGCTTCTTATTTTTGCATAGCGCCGGCTGGCACCGACAGCCACTCCTGCAGCGCTTGCCGGCCTTGACACAGCCGCACATCTTGGTGGAGCAGCTGCCGCGGCAGGCGCACTGCGTGGTGCCGCCGCTGTCTCGCTTGTCCCTTAGACTGTACTAACCGTATAGCCATAAGTTTACTGCATGTTCACTATTGTTCACAGGTACAAGACACTTATATAAGTTGTGGTTACCTATAATTAGATAAGCATCAGTAATGATTGTTATATAGATTTAAGAGCATGTAAGATGTATTATCTGTTGGTAATCCTAAATAAAGAAAAAATAAAATAACCGGGATCTCCTCCTGCTTGTTTTTACAACGCCCCAGCGAGCACCGACAGCTACTGCCACAGCGCTTGCTGGCCTTCATACAGCCGCACAACTTGGAGGAGCAGCAGCCGCGGCAGCCGCACTGCGTGGTGCCGCCGCTGTCTCGCTTGTCCCTTAGACTGTACTAACCGGGATCTCCTCCTGCTTGTTTTTACAACGCCCCAGCGAGCACCGACAGCTACTGCAGCAGCGCTTGCTGGCCTTCATACAGCCGCACAACTTGGAGGAGCAGCAGCCGCGGCAGCCGCACTGCGTGGTGCCGCCGCTGTCTCGCTTGTCCCTTAGACTGTACTAACCGGGTTTTCCTCCCCCTCGCTATCCGACGACAGCTTCTTATTTTTGCATAGCGCCGGCTGGCACCGACAGCCACTCCTGCAGCGCTTGCCGGCCTTGACACAGCCGCACATCTTGGTGGAGCAGCTGCCGCGGCAGGCGCACTGCGTGGTGCCGCCGCTGTCTCGCTTGTCCCTTAGACTGTACTAACCGGGATCTCCTGCTTGTTTTTACAACGCCCCAGCGAGCACCGACAGCTACTGCCGCAGCGCTTGCTGGCCTTCACGCAGCCGCACAGCTTGGAGGAGCAGCAGCCGCGGCAGCCGCACTGCGTGGTGCCGCCGCTGTCTCGCTTGTCCCTTAGACTGTACTAACCGGGATCTCCTCCTGCTTGTTTTTACAACGCCCCAGCGAGCACCGACAGCTACTGCCGCAGCGCTTGCTGGCCTTCACGCAGCCGCACAGCTTGGAGGAGCAGCAGCCGCGGCAGCCGCACTGCGTGGTGCCGCCGCTGTCTCGCTTGTCCCTTAGACTGTACTAACCGGGATCTCCTCCTGCTTCTTTTTACAACGCCCCAGCGCGCACCGACAGCTACTGCCGCAGCGCTTGCTGGCCTTCACGCAGCCGCACAGCTTGGAGGAGCAGCAGCCGCGGCAGCCGCACTGCGTGGTGCCGCCGCTGTCTCGCTTGTCCCTTAGACTGTACTAACCGGGATCTCCTCCTGCTTGTTTTTACAACGCCCCAGCGAGCACCGACAGCTACTGCCGCAGCGCTTGCTGGCCTTCACGCAGCCGCACATCTTGGTGGAGCAGCTGCCGCGGCAGGCGCACTGCGTGGTGCCGCCGCTGTCTCGCTTGTCCCTTAGACTGTACTAACCGGGATCTCCTCCTGCTTGTTTTTACAACGCCCCAGCGAGCACCGACAGCTACTGCCGCAGCGCTTGCTGGCCTTCATACAGCCGCACAACTTGGAGGAGCAGCAGCCGCGGCAGCCGCACTGCGTGGTGCCGCCGCTGTCTCGCTTGTCCCTTAGACTGTACTAACCGGGATCTCCTCCTGCTTGTTTTTACAACGCCCCAGCGAGCACCGACAGCTACTGCCGCAGCGCTTGCTGGCCTTCATACAGCCGCACAACTTGGAGGAGCAGCAGCCGCGGCAGCCGCACTGCGTGGTGCCGCCGCTGTCTCGCTTGTCCCTTAGACATACATCTTTTTTGCGCTTTAAATGCCACCTCTCTGTCAACTGAATTGGCCCAGAATATAATGCCATACCTTAGCGTCGATGTTACATAGGCTTGATATGCTGTTAAAACAACCGGTTCATTAACAATCTTTCTCAAATTATATAAAACGAATGAAAATTTATGTAGTTTCTTACATAAAGGTACATATTAATACATATAATTACACGGTACATATTAATCATAAAATGATACGTAATATCCATATATCGAACGGGAAATACCTCTTTAACCCTTTAACTGCGCCTTTTCATCGGTTGGTATAGTTTGTTTTGTTTTTGACACAAAATACCAAGATTGTATCCACGTATCATTTGTGGTATATTGTACAAAAAAAATAAGCCATATCGTGTCTGTAGGAGCCCAAACTTGGTATGTTTTGAAAATTCTTTTTGTTTTCATTTAAAAAAAATGCCCGAAATGTAATGATGTGATATATTTTTAGAATCGCCTCAAAAAGCCCTTTCGTATGATACCACATAGCATAGGTTTTGGATTTTTTTTTTCCATACAAAAACAATAATGTTTTACATTAAATATATAACACTTATTCGATTTTGTTTATTTTCTAATTTATTTATATTCTAATGACCAAATCTGATTAAATAATATAATAATTGTTATTTTATTAATTGTATATGTATAATCTCGCTGCTATTTTATGAATTATTTTGATTATTGACATGTTTTTATGATTGTGATACTAGTCAAATTTTAAATTTTAATGTAAATGTTTTATGTAATGTAAAAGTGTACGGCTCACCCGGTATTGTATTGTCCTAGTCCTAGCTCTAAGTATATTGATTTGCATGGTAGGTTTTAATTAATTGTACTGTCTAACATTATTATTTAAGTTTTTGTTACTAATTTTTTTTGGGCAATGCCTGAAATAAATGATTATTTAATTTAATTTAATTTACCACTCCCCCCCCCGCAGCGAAATTTTTTTAGGAACTGCGGGTCAAAAGTTTTGTTTTGGCCTCTAGTATTTTTTTTTTTTTAATCTTTATTAGAAAAAGGGTTTTTTCACAAATGAAAATGTCACCCTTATTGTGACATAGCAAGACAAATCAACTCTTATTATCTACGCTTAATACCTAAGTTAACAATTTCATATATTTTCATCGCCTTTTTTGATTGCGGGTTGGCCAAAATGAAGTTAACTTCGCCTATGTTATATAAATTACAGTTGTACTTTTGTCTAAAGTTTATTCTCTCTGCCTCGTTTCGGACACGTTCCACCAAGATATGGAACACATCTTCTTTTACTCCACATTCGGTACAATTTTGTGACTGGCTCTTACCCATCATGAATCCGAAACTATTCAGTGGTATGTGTCCGGAACGCAGCCTGAGAGCAGTAACAATATCCGATCTGGCCATGTTTAAACCTACAAACCAAGGGATCCGTAGCAGATTGGGCTGTATAGTCCGATACCAGATACCCTTGCTTAGTGATCTTTCATTAAAATATTCTTTCCACATATCGAAGCACTTCTGTTTTACTCCATACAAAAGATCGCTATGGCACGGCGACCACCTAGTTACAAGTCCGTCCGTTGCCGCCTCTTTAGCGAGTCGGTCTGCCTCCTCGTTGCCCGGTATCCCAATATGTGATGGTACCCATTGTAAAACTATGGCTGTTTTGTTTGCTTGCAAGTTACAAATCGATCTTAATATGCTATATGCTATCGGTGCGCCTCGATAGTTCGAGGTGCATCGAGCCAAGTGTTGTAAGCCGCTTCTTGAGTCTGTAAATACCACAAACCTACCCGTTTCGCATGACTCAATATAAGAGAGGGCTTCTGCAATTGCCAGTAATTCAACATTCATAGAGGACGTCTTGACCTTCAGCCGCAATACTACTATTTATCTGAGGATCAAACACAGCCAGACCGGAGTCACCAGTATCCCTAGAACCGTCTGTATAAATGTGATAATAATTTGAGTAAGCCGATGTAATAAAGTCCGTACATGTTTTTCTTAAACTCACTGGGTCACATTGACGTTTAGGTATATTTATGTTACTAATATTAAACTTTAGGACCTCGGTTAAATCTATATCGCTGACCCACGTATTTAAGGAAAATATCTCTAATTGCTTAGTTGAATACATTTCTTTCGATTTGAGGTACTCGTGAGTTTCTACTAACAATGGCTTCTTCTTCCGTCTCCAGAACCGGTTTTGAGTGCTCACGGCCAGGTGGTCTACAATATCAATATTTTCAGCGTGATCGAAAGACTTCGACTTGAGCCAGTATTTACTTGCCAGATATAATCTACGGATATAAAGCGGTGGGAGGTGAAGTTCATATTCCATAACATGTATTGGCGTGCTTTTTATGAATCCCCCTATTGTACGCATGCACTGATTCTGCAGTTTATCTAACCTACTCAAACTTTTTTTGGTACTAGTATCATATAGAAAGCTGGCATAGTCCACTCTGCTACGAATACCTAAGATGCGATATATAGTCTCCTTAAATAAGTCTGGTGCATACCCCACCCAGGTCCAGCTAAAATTTTAAAAACATTTAAAAATCGGAAGGCATTTTCTACAATGACCTTTATATGTTTGTTCCATTTTAAATTTCGGTCTAGCCATAGGCCCAAATATTTTATGTCGTCTACTGTCTCTAAGGGTATATTATTTATTTTAAGACAAATAGGAGCCCTCAAAAAACCTTTTAAATTCGCAAACTTTACTTTTAGATGTGTTGTAGTATGTGTGTGCCAAACGGCTAACCTGTACATCGATTTGCGGTATTTTTATACGAACGGGTTAGACTACGGGGCGCGTACTCAAACTCAAATGATTTATTTGTAAACATAGGTAACAATGTTGGTCAGTACAGTACAAAAAGTATTATAGAACGCTATGCTTCGCCGACAGGCATACAAATTTGAAATTAGGTATACACATACCAATTAAAATATATTGTTGCATGCAAATACTTAACTAAAGAATGAATATATTATATTAATAAATTACTAAATTGTCGAATGTAGTTAAGACGATAGTCGCTGATGTGTCCTTGAGCGTCTCAGCGTCTCTGTACCCGCACCCCGCTCACTGCGATCGTACGTGAATTTACCACAACGAGGTTCAAAGAATAAGCTACAGCCCAGAGGCGCGCGGTTGGCGCTATACTCGTATTTGTGTATCTTTTGCAGATATTTTATCGTTTGAGTATGAGTAGATCATGCGTTTAGTGGAGCTCGTAAATTATAATAAAAATATATTCCCTTATGCATTATACTTTGCAAGCCTCAATTAGTTAATTTGTGTTTTATCTGTTTCTTACAAACCTAAGTCAATTCGACTGATTAAAATTTATAGCTAGAGCTCGGTATGTACTAAATTGAGGCGTACAGTGCGTTTATTTTATAGTGCCATTAATAGTTAACTTATAAAATTAAGTACCTACTACCTAGTCTACCTCTACATATAACATTTTGGGAATTTTTACCTACCTACTAGTGTTAAACTAGTATTATTTTTCGAAGTTCGAAGTTTTCTCAAACATTACGTGGGAATATCATTCGTGGGAAATTTATATTACAAGCGCGCCACAACCAAATCAGCGCTCTGCAGTTTTTTTATTTTTTGGCCACAATAACTCCGATATAGTTAACGGCTATGTATGATGAACCCCCGTGGACGTCAGTTGCCGCTCCGTTGGTGGGTTGAGGAATGGCAGCCAGCGAAACAAGCAAAAAAAATTGTCATCGCCTCCTGCATGATACTTTTTCATAGTTTAGATGCTAATGTGAATTAAAAAATCGTCAGCCGGTTGTATCTCGGTGGAAGGTCAGCTGGTCACATGAACATGTAAAAAAAATCTTTTCAGTCATCGCATCCCATTTCATTATACTTTGTCAGATGGTAGTTTAGAATTTAGATGATATTGTTAATAAAATAAATCGTCGGCCGGTTCTATCGCGGTGGAAAGACCGTCAGCTCTTAAAACTTTATTGTTAGTTTAAAAATAACAGAGTACAAGGAAGGCACGGAGCGACGAGCGACACAGCCTCCTCGTCTCAAAGCTAGCACACGACTGCCGGCCGGTGCCGGCCACGCTTTTTTCGAGCTACATACGCACGAAATGTTGAATAATGTTCGATTTCTTTAAAAAAATATTATTTTTTAACATTATTAAACGTTGCATTTGTAGTGCCTGCTAAAACATTTAATTTAGGTTAAAAATAACTTTAACCCAATAAACCGTTTAGGAGATATAAGCAATGTTAGTCGCAAAACGACCTGTCGTAATGTTCCTTTTATGGAGAAACTATAAGTCACAGGGGAAAAAGTCAAACGTTAGGAATGTTGTACATAAAATGGAGATTAATATATATTTTTTTCATAATTTTTTGTTGAACCGTTAAGCAGATATATACTCTAGAAAGTAAGCGTTTATGGCCAAAAATAGCGACTAGCGCCTTAAAATCATACTCTAAGAACAAATTAAATTATTTTCTATGAAAATATTTTAATTTGTGGTTTTTCAAGTAGACACACTACTATTTAAACTATAAACTGAAATAAATGTCATATACGAAGGAAAAAATGACCAAAGCCTCCAGTGTCCAGAGCTGGAATCGAACCAGCGTACCCCGTTTACCGGACAGGTGCCTGAACCGCTCGGCTATCCGGTCACGGTGGCATGGGTCGAAATTTCCAAGTATATGACAATTCCCGAAGGCTTGTGGCGCCCGCTGTGTGTATTCGCTAGCCCGTAATCACCTGAGTTGATTCAGTTAGAAGGTCGAACCATACTGTTCTACCTTAGAGATGGCCAGGGGGCGCCACAATTTCGACCCATGCCACCGTGACCGGATAGCCGAGCGGTTCAGGCACCTGTCCGGTAAACGGGGTACGCTGGTTCGATTCCAGCTCTGGACACTGGAGGCTTTGGTCATTTTTTCCTTCGTATATGACATTTATTTCAGTTTATGCCTTAAAATCATGTCAGAAAAGCTCTCTATTATATCACGATTGTATAAAATACTATTATGAGATAACTAATTGATTAAACATGTTGATTTACCTATTCGTTATTCAATTTTATCGTATAACCAGGCCTATGGAACTCTCCGCGCGAGCTCGGATTTATACCTACGAATCGCCTCCCGTTCACGGTAGAAAAGCAAGCCAGTTGGTTGCCACACGCGCTAACGCACGCACGTCACCGCGCGCCGCACTTGCAATTTTTACGATAGTTACAAGCTACGTAGGTACTTACTATTGAATTTCTTTCATTAAACATGTAGTGTTTATTACGACAAATTTATAGTTACAAAGTAAAGCAGTTGACTAAAATACATAATTTAAGATTTAGATTTCATTTTATTTCACTCTGCTGTTCTTATTCTCATGATAAATACGTATTGGTGTTTGTCATTTCTAAGCGTCGGCAACCCTAGCGTTGTGCCGGTGCGCGCGGTGCGAGGTGCGGCCCGCCGAAGGTAACTCCATTGTATTTTTGTGTAGGTATCAAAACGGTAGGTATTTGCGTTTTCTTTGAGAGAAGTATCTGTTCGTAAGAACTATTATATAATCTGTGGTATAACATCGTGTAAATTAATTAAATTATATAGTAGACCGTGTGACCTCTACACTCGAAAGAAGTACTGAACTTAATAATGAAACTTTCAACGCTATTTTGGATTAAGAATTCTTATCTCCGTTATATTTTTTCTCGTGTGTTCCACTAATTCATAATTTGTTCCATTCGGCTCTCTAAATCGGAGACCTATAACTAAACATTTGTAAAGTTTGAAATCATTGCTAGCAACGCGTATGAAGCTATGAACCATGTTTATAAGTAGACTCGTGCGCGTGGTGCCGCCATTTATTACTGTAACTACTATAACAAAAGGTTGAAATTCCTTTGACTCTTATACTCTGTATCTTTACGTAGTTAAATAAATGTAAACAATGTGTTTTTACATTTTCGGGTACTTGAAACATTTATCAGTTAACCAACCAAATAGAAAACTGCCTGGATCTGTTCCTCATCGTTCTGGCCCTATTTCACTTAGTCGTGTAATGTTTGATCAACCCTCAAATGGCTAAACATTCCATCTCGTTTTAGGTTCTTTACTAGGGCGAAGTAATAGCATATATTATAAAACTAAATTACTATTGATTAATCAAATCATCCAGATATATTCCAATTAATAAAATAGCACGATTATAGCAGTTTCTCTTTTACGTTGAGTAAGTGATATACCGCAGTAAAACTTGTCAAAGTTTTGACACATCACGTTAAATTAATTGAATTGAAGAATTTTCTTGCCCAATAATATACCCTAATTGTGGTTTGTTTACAATCTTTTACAATAAATACCTAAAGATACAGACTATAGTAAGGAGCGCCCTAACTCTATAGACCTGTACCCTGTACCAATAACTTCTGAGGTTATAAGAATATTAATGTTGCTTATTTTTTATATATAGTTTCCAGACCATATACTAAACCTAAAAATAATATTTTGTGTCATCCTAGGTATTTGCTTAGGTAGAAATTTAGGTATTTCTTTTTTCAATCAGCATTCTGTAAAAAAAATATTAGAGACGAAATTCTTTGTTTCCCTGTAAAGGCAAAGTGGCTTCCGACGTACACACGCATTTTGTGTCATTTTCATCCACGGGTATAATGGCATTTAATAAATACCTAATATTGATCCTAAAACGCCTAAAAAAATATTAGAGTCGGTAAGTGAAGTGTTGTACTTTACAGAACATTGTTATATGTTATTCAAACAAATCTGTGTCAAATTCATCCACCGCTATTATTTAAAAAAAAAATTTTTCTAATTAACACCCTGTATCTGCCACAAAAAAAAATCATATTATTAAGTTTACGTCTACAATATTATAATACCACATTGAGACATCATTCATAATTTGGGTCATTTTGATCCACGGTTTTTTTTACTATCTGGCAAAATAAAACTCAATTGAGCAAGAAGGGCGTGCGCGGGGAAGGGTACCTACGCGGGTGGGGTGCTTATTATACTTGCCGCAATATCAGCTGGCGACTGAGATCTTAATACTATCTCCTTTACCCTTGTTAAGACCAACCAAGAGTGAAAGAGATGGCATTATGAGCTGTCTCGCCACTTAGTTTTGCGATACAGTGTATTTATTTCATTCGGAGGCATAATTACATTGTCTTATCAATCTTACCGTAGTAGGTATATAAATATAATTAAAAATAAACTGTAGGCTGCACTCCTCATACTGACCAACATTTGTGACGTTCCTAATCAAAAGGTACCACTTTCTCTGACAGGTTATTTGTATAAAGATATAATCAAATTTCGTCTTTATGGTAAACGACAAAGTGGTACCTACCTTTTGATTGAGAATGTCACATCAGCGACTTAAAAAATACTTTTGTTTCGATTTTTAGTAGACTTTTTAAGTTTATTTTAAGACGAAATTTATTATGATTTTTGTTATGTTTAAGCGTGACAAGCAACATTAATTACAATGATGATGATGTTCATTAAATACAATATTTTTTCATACTATACTGAACTGTCACCCTATACATGAGAATGAACAGCGCCCTCTTGACAATGATCATAGTATATTACTGGTCAGGCTTTAATATGTGTCATAATTTAGTAGTCCCCTTTGTGGATTCTAAGTTTCCGAGTTACAGCAGTTTAGTGAAAGCGTTTTTTTTTTTAAATATAAATTAAGGGTTGAATAAAGAGGAAAGAAAATTTGATTATTTTTGCGCTACGACGCACGGTTTAGGAGATACAGCCCTATAAAGTTTTTTTATTGTTTTTTTTTCTTTTTTACATTGTGTTTTTTGTATATTACTTTAGGGTTTTATAAAGGGGAACGAAAATTTAATTATTTTTGCACTACGACGCATGGTTTAGGAGATCAAGCCCTATAAAAAAATTCTCTTTTTTTTTGCGTTTTTTTTGTATAAATTAATGGTTATATAAAGGGGACCGAAAAGTTGATTATTTTTGCGCTACGACGCACGGTTTAGGAGATACAGCCCTATATAGATTTTTTCTTTTTCTTTTTTACGTTTTTAAATCTTAATTAAGGGCTTCTTAAGGGGAACGAAAATTTGATTATTTATGCGCTACGATGCACGGTTTAGGAGATACAGCCCTATAAAGTTTTTTTGTTATTATTTTTTTCTTTTTTTTTCTTGTGTTTTTGTATATTATTTTGGGGCTTCATAAAGGGGAACGAAAACTTTATTATTTTTGCGCTACGACGCATGGTTTAGGAGATACAGCCCTATACAGATTTTTTTTTTAAATTTTGCGTTTTTTTAAATATAAATTATGGGTTGCATAAAGGGGAACGAAAATTTTATTGTTTTTGCGGTACCACGCACGGTTTAGGAGATACAGCTCTATAAAGTTTTTTTTCCTGGTTTTTTTTTTGTTTTTTTTTAAGTATTAATTACGGGTTTCTTAAAGGGGTTTTTTATTTATTTTTGCGCTACGACGCATGGTTTAAGAGATACAGGCCTATAATGTTTTTTTTTTTTAAATTTTGCGTTTTTTTTTTAATTTAAATTATGGGTTGCATAAAGGGGAACGAAAATTTTATTATTTTTGCGCTACGACGCATGGTTTAGGAGATACAGCCCTATAAAGTTTTTTTTTTTTAAATTTTGCGTTTTTTTAAATATAAATTATGGGTTGCATAAAGGGGAACGAAAATTTTATTGTTTTTGCGGTACCACGCACGGTTTAGGAGATACAGCTCTATAAAGTTTTTTTTCCTGGTTTTTTTTTTTGTTTTTTTTAAGTATTAATTACGGGTTTCTTAAAGGGGTTTTTTATTTATTTTTACGCTACGACGCATGGTTTAAGAGATACAGGCCTATAATGTTTTTTTTTTTAAATTTTGCGTTTTTTTTAAATATAAATTATGGGTTGCATAAAGGGGAACGAAAATTTTATTATTTTTGCGCTACGACGCATGGTTTAGGAGATACAGCCCTATAAAGATTTTTTTTTTAAATTTTGCGTTTTTTTTTTAAATATAAATTATGGGTTGCATAAAGGAGAAAGAAAATTTTATTGTTTTTGCGGTACCACGCACGGTTTAGGAGATACAGCTCTATAAAGTTTTTTTTTCCTGGTTTTTTTTTGTTTTTTTTTAAGTATTAATTACGGGTTTCTTAAAGGGGTTTTTTTAATTATTTTTGCGCTACGACGCATGGTTTAAGAGATACAGCCCTATAATGATTTTTTTTTAAATTTTGCGTTTTTTTTAAATATAAATTATGGGTTGCATAAAGGGGAACGAAAATTTTATTATTTTTGCGCTACGACGCATGATTTAGGAGATACAGCACTATAAAGATTTTTTTTTAAATTTTGCGGTTTTTTTTAAATATAAATTATGGGTTGCATAAAGGAGAACGAAAATTTTATTGTTTTTGCGGTACCACGCACGGTTTAGGAGATACAGCTCTATAAAGTTTTTTCCTGGTTTTTTTTTTTAAGTATTAATTACGGGTTTCTTAAAGGGTTTTTTTTTATTATTTTTGCGCTACGACGCATGGTTTAAGAGATACAGCCCTATAATGATTTTTTTTTTAAATTTTGCGTTTTTTTTTAAATATAAATTATGGGTTGCATAAAGGAGAACGAAAATTTTATTGTTTTTGCGGTACCACGCACGGTTTAGGAGATACAGCTCTATAAAGTTTTTTTTTTCCTGGTTTTTTTTTGTTTTTTTTTTAAGTATTAATTACGGGTTTCTTAAAGGGGTTTTTTTAATTATTTTTGCGCTACGACGCATGGTTTAAGAGATACAGCCCTATAATGATTTTTTTTTTTAAAATTTGCGTTTTTTTTAAAATATAAATTATGGGTTGCATAAAGGAGAACGAAAATTTTATTGTTTTTGCGGTACCACGCACGGTTTAGGAGATACAGCTCTATAAAGTTTTTTTTCCTGGTTTTTTTTTTGTTTTTTTTTTAAGTATTAATTACGGGTTTCTTAAAGGGGTTTTTTTAATTATTTTTGCGCTACGACGCATGGTTTAAGAGATACAGCCCTATAATGATTTTTTTTTAAATTTTGCGTTTTTTTTAAATATAAATTATGGGTTGCATAAAGGGGAACGAAAATTTTATTATTTTTGCGCTACGACGCATGGTTTAGGAGATACAGCACTATAAAGATTTTTTTTTTAAATTTTGCGTTTTTTTTTAAATATAAATTATGGGTTGCATAAAGGAGAACGAAAATTTTATTGTTTTTGCGGTACCACGCGCGGTTTAGGAGATACAGCTCTATAAAGTTTTTTTCCTGGTTTTTTTTTTTAAGTATTAATTACGGGTTTCTTAAAGGGTTTTTTTTTATTATTTTTGCGCTACGACGCATGGTTTAAGAGATACAGCCCTATAATGATTTTTTTTTTAAATTTTGCGTTTTTTTTTAAATATAAATGATGGGTTGCATAAAGGGGAACGAAAATTTTATTATTTTTGCGCCACCACGCACGGTTTAGGAGATATTATATCTATATATATAGCTATAATAGCTCTATAAAGTTTTTTTCCTGTTTTTTTTTAAGTTTTAATTAAGGGTTTCTTTAAGGGGAACGAAAATTTGATTATTTTTGTGCTACGATGCACGGTTTAGGAGATGCAACCCTATAAAGATTTTTTTTGTTGTTTTTTTTCTCATTGTGTTTTTTGTATATTATTTTGGGGTTCCGTAAAGAGGAACGAAAATTTTGTTATTTTTGCGCTACCACGCACGGTTTAGGAGATATAGCTATAAAGATTTTTTCCTGTTTTTTTTTGTTTTTTTTTTTTAAGTATTAATTAAGGGTTTCTTAAAGGGGAACGAAAAATTGATTATTTTTGCGCTACGACGCATGGTTTAAGAGATACAGCCCTATCATGATTTTTTTTTTAAATTTTGCGTTTTTTTTTTAAATATAAATTATGGGTTCCACAAAGGGGAACGAAAATTTGATTATTTTTGCGCTACGACGGTTTAGGAGATACAGCCCTATAAAGTTTTTTTTGTTTTTTTTTTTTTTTTTTCATTGTGTTTTTTGTACATTACTTTGGGGTTCCGTAAAGGGGAACGAAAATTTTATTATTTTTGCGCTACGACGCACGGTTTAGGAGATACAGCCCTAAAATGATTTTTTTCCTCTTTTTCTTTTTTGCGTTTTTCAATCTTAATTAGGGGTTTCTTAAAGGGGTTTTTTAATTATTTTTGCGCTACGATGCACGGTGTAGGAGATACAGCCCTATAAAGTTTTTTTGTTATTTTTTTTCTTTTTTTTCATTGTGTTTTTAGTATATTACTTTGGGGCTTCATAAAGGGGAACGAAATTTTTATTATTTTTGCGCTACGACGCATGGTTTAGGAGATACAGCACTATAAAGATTTTTTTTTTTAATTTTGCGTTTTTTTTTTAATATAAATTATGGGTTGCATAAAGGAGAACGAAAATTTTATTGTTTTTGCGGTACCACGCGCGGTTTAGGAGATACAGCTCTATAAAGTTTTTTTCCTGGTTTTTTTTTTAAGTATTAATTACGGGTTTCTTAAAGGGTTTTTTTTTATTATTTTTGCGCTACGACGCATGGTTTAAGAGATACAGCCCTATAATGATTTTTTTTTTAAATTTTGCGTTTTTTTTTAAATATAAATTATGGGTTGCATAAAGGGGAACGAAAATTTTATTATTTTTGCGCCACCACGCACGGTTTAGGAGATATTATATCTATATATATAGCTATAATAGCATTATAAAGTTTTTATCCTGTTTTTTTTTAAGTTTTAATTAAGGGTTTCTTAAAGGGGAACGAAAATTTGATTATTTTTGTGCTACGATGCACGGTTTAGGAGATGCAACCCTATAAAGATTTTTTTTGTTGTTTTTTTTTTTCATTGTGTTTTTTGTATATTATTTTGGGGTTCCGTAAAGGGGAACGAAAATTTTGTTATTTTTGCGCTACCACGCACGGTTTAGGAGATATAGCTATAAAGATTTTTTCCTGTTTTTTTTTGTTTTTTTTTTTTAAGTATTAATTAAGGGTTTCTTAAAGGGGAACGAAAAATTGATTATTTTTGCGCTACGACGCATGGTTTAAGAGATACAGCCCTATAATGATTTTTTTTTTAAATTTTGCGTTTTTTTTTTAAATATAAATTATGGGTTCCACAAAGGGGAACGAAAATTTGATTATTTTTGCGCTACGACGGTTTAGGAGATACAGCCCTATAAAGTTTTTTTTGTTTTTTTTTTTTTTTTTCATTGTGTTTTTTGTACATTACTTTGGGGTTCCGTAAAGGGGAACGAAAATTTTATTATTTTTGCGCTACGACGCACGGTTTAGGAGATACAGCCCTAAAATGATTTTTTTCCTCTTTTTCTGTTTTGCGTTTTTCAATCTTAATTAGGGGTTTCTTAAAGGGGTTTTTTAATTATTTTTGCGCTACGATGCACGGTGTAGGAGATACAGCCCTATAAAGTTTTTTTGTTATTTTTTTTCTTTTTTTTCATTGTGTTTTTAGTATATTACTTTGGGGCTTCATAAAGGGGAACGAAATTTTTATTATTTTTGCGCTACGACGCATGGTTTAGGAGATACAGCACTATAAAGATTTTTTTTTTAAATTTTGCGTTTTTTTTTAAATATAAATTATGGGTTGCATAAAGGAGAACGAAAATTTTATTGTTTTTGCGGTACCACGCGCGGTTTAGGAGATACAGCTCTATAAAGTTTTTTTCCTGGTTTTTTTTTAAAGTATTAATTACGGGTTTCTTAAAGGGTTTTTTTTTATTATTTTTGCGCTACGACGCATGGTTTAGGAGATACAGCACTATAAAGATTTTTTTTTTTAATTTTGCGTTTTTTTTTAAATATAAATTATGGGTTGCATAAAGGAGAACGAAAATTTTATTGTTTTTGCGGTACCACGCGCGGTTTAGGAGATACAGCTCTATAAAGTTTTTTTCCTGGTTTTTTTTTAAAGTATTAATTACGGGTTTCTTAAAGGGTTTTTTTTTATTATTTTTGCGCTACGACGCATGGTTTAAGAGATACAGCCCTATAATGATTTTTTTTTTTAAATTTTGCGTTTTTTTTTAAATATAAATTATGGGTTGCATAAAGGGGAACGAAACTTGTATTATTTTTGCGCCACCACGCACGGTTTAGGAGATATTATATCTATATATATAGCTATAATAGCTCTATAAAGTTTTTTCCTGTTTTTTTTTAAGTTTTAATTAAGGGTTTCTTAAGGGGAACGAAAATTTGATTATTTTTGTGCTACGATGCACGGTTTAGGAGATGCAGCCCTATAAAGATTTTTTGTTGTTTTTTTTTTCATTGTGTTTTTTGTATATTACTTTGGGGTGCCGTATAGGGGAACGAAAATTTTGTTATTTTTGCGCTACCACGCACGGTTTAGGAGATATAGCTCTAAAGATTTTTTCCTGTTTTTTTTTTTTTTTTTTAAAGTATTAATTAAGGGTTTCTTAAAGGGGAACGAAAAATTGATTATTTTTGCGCTACGATGCACGATTTAGGAGATGTAGCCCTATAAAGATTTTTTTTTGTTTTTTTTTTCATTGTGTTTTTTGTATATTAGTTTGGGGTTCCATAAAGGGGAACGAAAATTTGATTATTTTTGCGCTACGACGGTTTAGGAGATACAGCCCTATAAAGTTTTTTTTTGTTTTTTTTGTTGCGTTTTTTTTTAAATATAAATTAATGGTTACATAAACGGGACCGAAACGTTTATTTTTGCGCTACGACGCACGGTTTAGGAGATACAGCCCTATAAAGATTTTTTCCTCTTTTTTTCTTTTTTGCGTTTTTAAATCTTAATTAGGGGCTTCTTAAAGGGGAGCGAAAATTTGATTATTTTTGCGCTACGATGCACGATTTAGGAGATACAGCTAATACAGCCCTATAAAGATTTTGTTTCTTTTTTTTTCATTGTATTTTTCATGTATTACTTTTGGGTTACATAAAGGGGAACGAAAATTTTATTATTTATGCGCTACGACGCATGGTTTAGGAGATACAGTCCTATATTTTTTTTACAATGCATGTGCTCGAAAAGTGCGTTTCCTACGGAGCCCTATCGTGCGGAAAGTACTGCTTTTCCGCACTAGTGCTTTTTGTTTTCTTTTTTTTTTACAGTACATATGGTGCTACTTTCTCGCACTAGTGCGGAAAAGAGCACTTACCGTGCATATGTCGAAAGTTTAAAGGGCCATATGTACTGTAAAACGTACGATACACGTGCGAATAGGTAATTCGCAACTCGTGTCGATTTAAAACACTCCTTTTAATAATTAAACTTATTTGCCATGATCTGGTTTTTTATTTACTCGCACAATGCATAGTAAAACATTGTATGAGACACGTGCGTAAAGATGATTTCCGCACTTGTTGCATAAATAGCATTTTTTTTTATCAAAGAATGAAAGAAAGTCGCGGTATTAATAACCAAATTTTACTTTAGTGGTACCTTTTCCCTATCACTGTCACAAATGTATGTGGCGTTCACGTAAACGCGATATTTTTAAGATTTGCCTGCGCAATGTTGCCAGCTCGCTCGCAAATCAAACATGTACTTACAGTTCTTTTGCATAATGGTGACATTGTACAATATCTATAAGTTTTAAATAGGTAAAAGATAATTCGACGCATTCTTTGCTTGCTTGTTGCTTGTTGTTGTGTTGTTTGCGTAACTTCTTTGAATAAGTTGCGTTAATTTGGCGCACAGGCGAAGTAAACATGCGTTGCGTACGGCAAGGTCATGCCGCGGCCCCACCCTGCACGGCCTCCGTTGCCCATTCAGACCGCCCGCTAGCTTCGTTTGAACGCAAATAATATTTTTGTAATATTTGTTTATGCAGTGGATGCAAGTGACACAAATTCATACATCTTATTTATCCCGCATTTCAAATTAATAAGATGTAAACTCTAATATCTTTAATATTCTTTTGTAACGGTGACAGCCTGTTACAACAAAATCGTCAAATATCTTATGAAGCTATGCCTTAATAAGACACAAAATTATTTAATGGACCTATTTAAACGATTAAATTCGACCTAAGTAATTTTTTTTAACTCTAATTTTTTTTTGTGTCATTTAGAATATTATGACATTATCAGATTGCAGTGGACGTAATTGACACAAACTATGTTTTCACACTAAAAACACTATCCTAAATGCAACACAGTTACATGTTTTCTCTCGAATATTTTTTTCTCCAAAATAATTCAAAATAAAAAATTATTACCACAAAATAACAAATTACTAGAAAAGCAAATTATATATATGACACAAAACAAAATGTAAGATTTACATGTTAACAAAGTATTCATAAGCGAAAACAGAATTGTCTTTAATATTTTTATAACCTAGGGGTCAAAATATAGCCAGCGGTACATGTCTATTCCCCTTTTTCTGGTATAACATCGGTGACACGCGCTCGCGGCCTCAGTCCCGCGCGGGAGCTGGTAGAGGCAGGACGTTTGTTGATCGGCTCCGCACGTTGCATCGACGACGACGAAGTTATTTATCATTGTGTGCGTCGCTCGCCGTGTAAAAAGTTATATTTGTTTGCGTGTTTGGCTGTACTGTGTGCGTGTAAACTGCGACCAGAAACTTTAATCCTTGGGTTGTAAGTACTTGTTTATTAACCGCCTTCAAAAAAAAGGAGGTTCTCAGTTTGACCCGTATGTTTGTATGTATATGTATGTATGTTTGTTCGCGATTATCTCGCATTGGGCTGAACCGATTTTGATGCGGTTTTTAGAAAAGTGTTTGTTACATTCTGGAGAAGGTTTTAGTATACATAGAGCTGAGCTGATGCTGAACCCTGGCTGTACCTAGTGGAACGCAGGTTTAGTGCAACATAGGCACACGCTGTTTTGGTCTGTCTTGATGAGCAATTAGGAGAGCAGTACCCAAGATGGAGCTGATGCTGAACCCTGGCTGTACCTAGTGGAAATCAGGTTTCGTGCAACATAGGCACACGCTGTTTTGGTCTTCCGACACGTCTTGATGAGCACTTGGGAGAGCAGTACCCAAGATAGAGCTGATGCTGAACCCTGGCTGTACCTAATGGAACGCAGGTTTGGTGCAATATAGGCACACGCTGTTTTGGTCTTCCGACACGTCTTGATGAGCAATTAGGAGAGCAGTACCCAAGATGGAGCTGATGCTGAACCCTGGCTGTACCTAGTGGAAATCAGGTTTCGTGCAACATAGGCACACGCTGTTTTGGTTATTCGACACGTCTTGATGAGCAATTAGGAGAGCAGTACCCAAGATGGAGCTGATGCTGAACCCTGGCTGTACCTAGTGGAACGCAGGTTTGGTGCAACATAGGCACACGCTGTTTTGGTCTTCCGACACGTCTTGATGAGCAATTAGGAGAGCAGTACCCAAGATGGAGCTGATGCTGAACCCTGGCTGTACCTAGTGGAAATCAGGTTTCGTGCAACATAGGCACACGCTGTTTTGGTTATTCGACACGTCTTGATGAGCAATTAGGAGAGCAGTACCCAAGATGGAGCTGATGCTGAACCCTGGCTGTACCTAGTGGAACGCAGGTTTGGTGCAACATAGGCACACTTCCATTCTCTTTCTATCTCTTAGGGTCATTGTCCACGTTTCACTTCCATAAAGGGCTATACTCCAGATGTACACCTTAATCAGTAGCTTCTTGCTTCTGCATGATAAACGGGATTTCAATAATTGTTTCCTCTGGTTGAAAGCTTTTTTTGCCATAGCAATCCTTGAAACGATGTCTGGTGTGCACCTGGAGTCCCTGGTAATTATTTGAAATAATTATTAAGCATTTGAAATGTGGTGCTGGAGGCGAATGGAAGGCATTAGTTGGAGAGACAGGATAACGAATGAGGAGGTGCTAAGAAGAGTGAGTGAAAGAAGAGCTATTCTGAACACTATTGCAAATAGACGCGGGAAAATGATTGGACACTTAATACGACACGACTACTTCTTTAAAACTATCCTGGAGGGGCGGATAGGAAGGAAGCGGGGTAGAGGAAAACCCAGACGCAGCTTTTTAGATCAAGTGAAAGAAAAAGTAGGGGTCGTGTCGTATGAAAAAGTCAAAGAGCTGGCGCGGGATAGGGAAAGCTGGAAGATACTCCACCGACAAGAGAATAACTCTTAAGTTAATGATGATGATGAGGCACACGCTGTTTTGGTCTTCCGACACGTCTTGATGAGCAATTAGGAGAGCAGTACCCAAGATGGAGCTGATGCTGAACCCTGGCTGTACCTAGTGGAAATCAGGTTTCGTGCAACATAGGCACACGCTGTTTTGGTTATTCGACACGTCTTGATGAGCAATTAGGAGAGCAGTACCCAAGATGGAGCTGATGCTGAACCCTGGCTGTACCTAGTGGAACGCAGGTTTGGTGCAACATAGGCACACGCTGTTTTGGTCTTCCGACACGTCTTGATGAGCAATTAGGAGAGCAGTACCCAAGATGGAGCTGATGCTGAACCCTGGCTGTACCTAGTGGAAATCAGGTTTCGTGCAACATAGGCACACGCTGTTTTGGTTATTCGACACGTCTTGATGAGCAATTAGGAGAGCAGTACCCAAGATGGAGCTGATGCTGAACCCTGGCTGTACCTAGTGGAAATCAGGTTTCGTGCAACATAGGCACACGCTGTTTTGGTTATTCGACACGTCTTGATGAGCAATTAGGAGAGCAGTACCCAAGATGGAGCTGATGCTGAACCCTGGCTGTACCTAGTGGAACGCAGGTTTGGTGCAACATAGGCACACGCTGTTTTGGTCTTCCGACACGTCTTGATGAGCAATTAGGAGAGCAGTACCCAAGATGGAGTTGATGCTGAACCCTGGCTGTACCTAGTGGAAATCAGGTTTCGTGCAACATAGGCACACGCTGTTTTGGTTATTCGACACGTCTTGATGAGCAAATAGGAGAGCAGTACCCAAGATGGAGCTGATGCTGAACCCTGGCTGTACCTAGTGGAACTCAGGTTTGGTGCAATATAGGCACACGCTGTTTTGGTCTTCTGACACGTCTTGATGAGCAAATGGGAGAGCAGTACCCAAGATAGAGCTGATGATGAACCCTGGCTGTACTAAGTGGAACTCAGGTTCATTTATTGTTATCAGAACTTCCACCCCCTTTTAACGCCCAGTACCTACTGCATGTTAAACGTGTGGTAGCTCTGGTCAGGTGCCTGCTTCATCTGGCAGCCCTCCAGGTGTTCCAGGTCTTGAAGAACTTAACCTGCCTACAGCATACTCTACCAACTTCAGATTAAAATAGTTTTACCCCTGATCCGATGCGTCCAGCAGCACTCCAGGTGTTCCAGGTTTTGAGCTGACTCCGTCATACACTACCCACAACACGTTGAGCGAGTGTTACCCACCCTTTGCCCTTGACCCTTTGCACTCAGCAGCACTCCAGGTGTTTCAGATCTGGAGCTTTCCCCATCATACACTACCAGCGGCACGTTGAGCGAGTGTTACCCGTTACCCCTGACCCTTTGTACCCAGCAGCACTCCAGGTGTTCCAGGTCTGGAGCTTTCCCTATCATACACTACCAGCAGCACGTTGAGCGAGTGTTACCCCTGACCCTTTGCACCCAGAAGCACTCCAGGTGTTCCAGGTCTTGAGCAGTATTCATCGTACAACCAACCACACGTTGAGCGAGTGTTAGAAGAGTGGAGAAGAGAAGAGGATGACTTTGGAAATAAAAATTATTATCACCCTTCCCAACGATTAAGACTATCTCCATAATATCAAATTCCATCCAAATCGGTTTTATTCAATTCAATTAATTTATTTCAGAATAAAAATTCCATATCCAATTACATTTACATTTAAAATAAAATAAAATAACGAATCCTAAATTAAAACTAAATATGTTAGTAACAATAGGTAATACTTTATTGGATCCCATACAAATTTCCATTACCCCCCCCCCCCCCCCCCGTTTCTGGGGTAAAACCTATCCTATGTCCTTCCCCAGGACTCAAACTATGTCCATACCTCATTTCATCTTAATCGGTTCAGCGTTTATTGATTCCCCATACAAATTTCCACCCCCTTAAAGGGTGAGTTCTTGAATAAAAAGTATTCTATGTCCTTCCTCGGGATTCAAACTATCTGTATACCAAATTTCAACAAAAGGCTAGTTTCCCCTCTGGGTTGGAACGTTGGAAAGTCAGATCGCAGTCGCTTGCGTAAAAACTAGTGCCTACGCCAATTCTTGGGATTAGTTGCCAAGCTGACTCCAGCAGACTTCCATGAGCCGTGGCAAAAAGGCTGGGATAACGCGAGTAAGATGATTATATATATATATATGATATTGCCTTAGTGCAAATCATTATCATCATGCTATATAATTTGTATGTATTATATGAATACATAGGTAAATTGTTAAGAGTAATAAACGATTATATCAAATTTACCGAAAGTTTTATTTTAACCTAATTAAAGTTATAAAGTGACGCATAATGTTGCGAAAGTATCAATATTGTTTAGGCGGTCGCGTTATTTCAAGCAGCGGCCGGCGTTCGGTTACTGTGTAAAAGTCGTATCTTCGCGCGTTTTCAAATCGACTACGGGCTCTTACTACGTGTTGGATTATAATTAAACTTTGGACATACAATGACATGAGGTATAATCTAGGTTTGAAATTAGTTTATATAGCTCCAGTTAATCAAACAAACGAAATAGAACAAAAATAAGTTTTGTATGAACTACATAAACGAATTACAGACATAGATATATATTATCCTATCGTAAGTACAAAGTTTCAGAGCAATCTAGATCTAGCTAGTCGTTTTAAAATGAGAGCGGAACTACGTTTGTATGGAGAACCGAGCTTGCCGGGGACCCTTAATGAGTTACCATAGCTTTTTGCGATTCATAGGTTTCTAAACACTTCATAATAAACTTATAAACTTCTTCATATTTTTATCCTACATATGAATTGTGATATTTTTTCGCCATAAATGGTTGCAGTAATACTAACGGCTGATTTAAAAATTAATCTATTTCTAGATTTTATGTTATTTGAGTTGTACCTAATGTTATAACTAAAATACCTACCTACCAAAACCAAGTTACGGTAAATATAATAACGATTTATCTATCTACAAAAGCATGTAATCCGTAACATACATTTTCAGCTTCAATTTGGTCCAACTTTTTCGCTAATACTGAATCACGATCTGCAAATGTTATTTGTGGTATTTTCTATAAAAAGGGACCTTATTGTCTATGGCGCTTACGCCATTATAAACGATGCTCCAATATAAATACAATGCCGCGCGACGCTGTGCGGCGTAATGGTCCGAGAGCTGGTGGAAATTTGGAGTAGGTCCTTGAGGCAAGCTGAAAATTTACTTGATGCTTCTCCTATCTTACCCTACCTCAGCACTACAAGTCTGGCTGCAGGGTAGCGGGTCTAAACCAACCTATAAATTTTTAAAGAATTTTTTTTTTGGTGCCCAAAAAAGGTTCTTGAGGCAATCTGTAATTTCTACAAGTGAAAATTGAATATCTAAATAGTCATAAAAAAATTATGCCAGACGATTTGGCCGGGTCTTTAACCTTGCCAAACGCGTGCAAAATATTTTTTTTTTAAATTCAAAAAAGGTTCTTGAGGCAATCTGTAATTTTTACAGGTTAAAGTTAAGTATCTAAATAGTCATAAAAAAAATAAGCCAGACGATTTGGTCGGGGCCTTCTACCTGCCAGACGATCTAGAAAGTTACGTATGGCACTTACTCGCACGCAAAATTAAGTTTGTTATCCTGTATAAATGTATGCTAATACAAAGTTATTTTTGTAGTGCAGTAAATTAAAGGTAAAAGGTACAAATTAGGATGTACGATGTGATTGTGATTATGAATATTTGTATATTTATGATAATTATGTACACTGAGTATTAGTAGGGATATAGTAAATGTAATATGACCGAATTTATAAGAATGTATTGTAATTTTAATAAATACATGTACAATTTAAATACAGAATAGTAATGTGTTGTAATTATTATAATGTGTGAATTTGTTATTTTATTATTAATGCTTGAATAATACAAATAATAATACAAATATGATGATGATGGTGATTGTTTCATGTACTCATAGGTTATTCAGTGTGTGGGGTAAAAGGGGGCGAGAATTTTATTATTTTTGCGCTACTACGCACGGTTTAGAAGCTAGAGCCATATATATATATTTATTTTTCGTTGTTTTTAAATTTCATAATTTTTGCGCTACGACGCACGGTTTAGCAGTTACAGCCCTATAACGTTTTTTTGTTGTTTTTTATTATTATTGTGTTTTTTATTTATCACATGGGTTTTTTAAAGGGGAACGAAAATTTTATTTATTTTACGCTACGACGCACGGCTTAGGAGATACAGCCCTATAAAGATATTTCTTTTGTTTTTTTTTTTTTTTTCAAATATAAATTAAGGATCATATCTAGAGGGGAACGAAAATTTTATTATTTTTGGCGACGCATGGTTTAGGAGATACAGCCCTATGAAGATTTTTTTTTTGTTTTTTTTTTTTTAATATAAATTAAGGGTTACCTAGAGGGAAACGAAAATTTTATTATTTTTGCGCTACTACGCACGGTTTAGAAGCTAGAGCCATATATATATATATATATTTATTTTTCGTTTTTTAAATTTCATAATTTTTGCGCTACGACGCACGGTTTAGCAGATACAGCCCTATAACGTTTTTTTGTTGTTTTTTTATTATTATTGTGTTTTTTATTTATCACATGGGTTTTTTAAAGGGGAACGAAAATTGTATTTATTTTACGCTACGACGCACGGCTTAGGAGATACAGCCCTATAAAGATATTTCTTTTGTTTTTTTTTTTTTTCAAATATAAATTAAGGATCATATCTAGAGGGGAACGAAAATTTTATTATTTTTGGCGACGCATGGTTTAGGAGATACAGCCCTATGAAGATTTTTTTTTTGTTTTTTTTTTTAATATAAATTAAGGGTTACCTAGAGGGAAACGAAAATTTTATTATTTTTCGCTACGACGCATGGTTTAGGAGATACAGCCCTATAAATTTATTTTTCTTTTTTTTTCTTTTTTGATTTTCATTGTGTTCTTTATTATATTTCTTTGGGGTTTTTTAAAGGGGAACGAAAATTTGATTTATTTTACGCTACGACGCACGGCTTAGGAGATACAGCCCTATAAAGATATTTCTTTTGTTTTTTTTTTTTCAAATATAAATTGTAATGGTTGGTTACTCAATCTTGGGATAGATGTCGTTATGGGTCTCAGAAATCGCTTACATTTGGCATTGATTTACGTCAGGTTGACATTTTAGAAAATGAGGGTGGCGAGAGAAAAGATCCGGTCCGGCAAGTGAATGTCACTATGTCCGCGGATAGAATTATAACGAAATAACTCAGTTTTTGGTGCAATTTGGTAATAAACTGATTGAAATCGTATTCACTCATTGTTGAAATAAGTGCATAAACGTTAGCAAGACAGGGGGTAAGTGTTTTTATATGAAATTGTTAGATATAGTATGTGAATGCAAATCGTTAAATTCAAGTGTACCTAACTTGTATTCACATACTGCTATTATGTTGTTCGCAGCCTTTGAGGAACGCCCCTTACGCATATGGTGATCGATTGTGTAGCAAAGCATAGTACGGGAGTCATATTTTAATTATCGAGAGGGCTGTCGCCATAGGCGCTCACGAACTCAAGATTCGCAACTGGCCACCGCGGGCTCATGGTGTAGTGGCTCCGATATCCCGAGTTCAATCCTCACTGCGTGGACATTCTTTTTGTTTTTAGTTTTATTTAATTTAATTTATTTTTATTTGTTTTCTTTTCTCTTGTTGCATCAAGAATTTTGGCTATAAAAGAATAACAGTGTAAGTGACTTTTTCGGTTTTCTAAACTAAACTTTAACTAAACTAAATTTAGTATTTAGGCATTAAATGTTTTATGTTGTCTCTACTTACGCCCCCGTTAAATTCATTCACGCCAAGTTATGGTTGTTAAAATAGGTATCCTAAATTCATTAAATAAGTATTTTGCATGTGTAAGCTCAAATTTCATTTATCTCTTCTACTCAAGAACCTGACTCATTACATTGGCGCCCATAGGGTACGGTAAATTGAGAGTTGAGCTTGTACTTGTACTGTTTAACCCTGTTGGTTTTAGTAGATAAGCTTTACGACATAAGACTGTGTTTTTGAACTTTTGTATTTTGTTAAGTTTTGGTTGCTTTGATCACTAATAATGGAGGTTAATTATCTTGTGAAGGATGAGTTGATGTTTGAACTCGCGTGTAGAGGGATATGTGACATACAGACCGTAGAACCTATGCGGAAGATACTTAGGGAAATATTCAAGCGGGAATCAAGGGGCGAGTCCTCAATTGCGCTTAAGGTTCCTCAGTTTTGCGTCGACAATCCCTTGTCAGAAATAACGATTTGTGAGTCCAAATTCAAAGCACTTTTGCCGGCCCTCAGCGAAATTGCGGGTGGTTTTGATCGGTTAAGTTTTCGCCGTGTTTTCACTCGCCTCTCTCATTTGTTAGGTCGCGTTAAGATGATCATTCCCACAGAACAAGAGCATACAGAAAGACATTTAGCCATTTTGAAGGATATTCAGGACGCTTTTACTTCGTTGGAAACAGAGAATGTGGATGATGAGGGAGATGAGAAAATCTCTGAAAAGGACAAGGAGATCCTGCAAAGGTCCTTAGGGGCGGAGGCTATAAAGATTATTGAGGAATTGGAAAAGGAAAGCGTACCGGGCGAGGGTGGATCAGCGACAGGGTCAGTCTCTGGCTTACCGGCCATGGTAGACTCCAGCGATAGGCAGAATGATATAAGGTCCGTTCAGCATCTACCATTCAGTGGCTGTGAGGGGCGGCGTGCTCAACTGCAGCGGACTTCAACTCTCAATATAGAAACCACCAAGAGGAAACTGATACCCCTCAAAGATTGGGGTGTAAAGTTTAATGGCAAGGGCACGGGGAGTGTTAACGCCTTTTTAGAACGTGTTCAGGAGTTGAAGGACGCACGCAACGCTACAGACAGTGATTTGTTTCGCTATGCAATTGATTTATTTGAAGACGACGCCCTTATTTGGTTTCGAGCTAATAGGGGCCAGGTATCAAATTGGGATGAGCTGGTGGAACTCTTGTTAAGTACTTTTCAGAGGCCATATTATGAGGAAGAGCTTTTGGACGAAATAAGACAACGCACGCAGAGCAAGCATGAAAATATTTTGATTTACATATCTGTGATGCAGAATATGTTTAATCGCTTGCCTACCAAATTGTCTGATCGTCAAAAGTTATCGATTTTGCTGAAAAATATTCAGCCAGAGTTTCAACGTGCAGTTTGCAGAGATCGTTTTGCCACAGTTTCTGAGCTATTAGAAGTCTTAAGGATTGTGGAACATACTAGGGTGAATTGCGAAAACTTTCAAGAGCCCAGTCAGAGCCGAGGTTTGGTAGAACCCGATTTGGCATTTCGTGGAAGGGAGATAAATGCGATTGCACGCAACGCTGTGCAGGTCGGTCGTACCTCAGGAACTATGAAATGCTGGAACTGTCGGAATACTGGACATGGGTTTAGGGAATGTCCAGCTGAGAAACAAAGGTTATTTTGTTACAAATGCGGTAAATTCGGATCTACGGTCAAGAAATGCCCTTGTTCGGGAAACGCCAATTCGGAAGGCAAACCTGCCGTTGGACTTCCGAAATAGATCGTACTGGTAGTGAATGGCAGAATTGGCTCAAGCGTATCAATTCGTTTTTTGTATCGGGGGAGATTAACATGATTGATACAAAGCCCAATGACAATCGTTATTACGGTTTCTTCAAGGTATTGGGAAAGTCATTTTCGGGACTTTTAGATTGTGGTGCGCAATCTTCATTTGTAAGACCGGATTTTTATAATAGGAAATTGTCTACTCTTGGAGTGCAGGCGCAGTCTATTTTGCAGAAAAATTTCTCTACGGCAGATGGGACACGTCATGCCGTTGAACTTGTTACTTACTTGCCAATCGAATTTTTAGGTAAGTATAGAGTAGTTAAGTTTCATATAATGGATCAGCTGAGTCATGAAGTAATCATGGGCATGAACTTCTTTAAGCAGTTTGGGTTGGGTATCAGTGTAACTGGCGATCATCCGGACATATTAAGCCGTGAAGATTTTGAAGAAGTATGTGAGATTGAGGCAGATCGACCAGTCATTTCTCGGGACGAGCTGACCGCAGAACAGAGAACGTCCTTAGAATCAGTTATCCAAGAAATGCGTGAGCAGCTCGGTACGGGTATTGGCAGGACAAATTTAATTAGACACCATATTGAGACGGAAAGTAGCTTGCCTGTATGCCAACGCCAGTACCCTTTTGCTCCTCCCATTATGAAGCAACTAGAAGATGAAATAGATGATATGATAGCTAATGACATCATCGAACCCTCTAACAGTTCTTGGCGTTCTCCGGTACTGCTAGTTAAAAAACCTTCGGGTCAAAACCGCTTGTGTCTAGACAGTAGGCAGCTGAATAAAGTTACTAAGAAGGATTCGTATCCTATACCTAGGATTTCCGTTATTCTAGATAGTTTAAGAAATGCACGTTACTTGTCTACTATTGATCTGCGTTCTGCGTTCTGGCAGACCCCTTTAGATGATATAAGTAAAGAAAAAACTGCGTTTGGTCTGGCTGGAAAAGGCCTATACCAGTTTAAGGTAATGCCGTTTGGTTTGTGCAATGCGTCACAAACTCAGCAGCGTCTCATGGACAGGTTATTTCCACCAGAACATGAAGGGAAAATATTCACTTACCTGGATGATATTGTGATCACTAGTAGCACTTTTGAGGAGCATTTGGCGTCGCTAAGATGGGTAATTAATCAGTTGAAGATGGCCGGGTTAACTGTGAACACGGAAAAGTGCCAATTTGCACGACCCTCTTTGAAGTATCTGGGTTATCTTGTGGATAAGGAAGGATTAAGAACAGATCCAGAGAAAGTGGACGCTATACTGAACTATCCACGACCATCAACATTCACAGAACTGAAACGATTCATAGGCATGGCAAGTTGGTACAGGCGTTTTGTTGAAAACTTTGCAATGGTGGCCGCGCCATTACATGAACTTACTAAAGGGGGAAAGAAAGGCAAACGCATTATTTGGAATGATGAGGCAGAGATAGCCTTCACCAGTTTAAAAACGGCGTTAACATCCACGCCAGTTTTAAGTGTTCCGGACTTCAGTCGAGAATTTTCTGTGCAATGTGACGCTTCAAGTATGGGCACGGGAGCGGTATTGTTTCAAACCGTTGAAGGGGTTGAACGGCCCATCGCCTATACTAGTCGCAAACTCACGGATCGTGAGAGTAAATACTCAGCATCGGAGAGAGAATTACTAAGTGTACTTCATGCTGTAGAACAGTTTAGGCCATATATAGAGGGCAGTCATTTTAAGGTGATTTCAGATCACAGTGCGTTACAGTGGCTCCATAAAAACAAAGATCCTCACGGAAGGTTGGCAAGATGGGCCATGCGTCTGCAGCAGTTCGATTATGAAGTCGTTTTTCGAAAGGGGAAAGGAAAACATTGTGCCAGACGCACTGTCCAGGGCATTGGATACAGAGGATTTAGCCTTGTTAGAAATTAGGCCAGAGAATAAAGATGTTTGGTATACGTCGCAGGAGGAGAAGGTCCTCAGCGGACAACATTCAGAGGATTGGCAGCTTAGCCAGGATCGTCTGTGGAAATATTTAAAATTAAAACAGTTCCCCGATGAGAGGTACAGTTGGAAGTTGGTAGTTCCCGAAACACTCCGCGATCAGGTTTTGAAAGAGTGTCATGATGATCCATTAGCTGGACATTTTGGGGCCAAGAAAACGATTAATAGAGTGAGGCAGCAGTATTACTGGCCCTCACTTATTGGAGATGTGAAGAATTATGTCAGAAAAAAAAAAAAAAGGTCTGCGCCAGTCACAAATCTTCACAGTTGTCACCATGTGGCATGATGGGACGTCAAAGGGAGGTAACGGGTCCATTTCAAATTGTTTCCATGGACTTGATGGGTCCGTTTCCACGTTCTAAACAAGGAAACACAATGTTATTAGTGGTATCATGCTGGTTTAGCAAGTTTTCTTTGTTGTTTCCTTTACGCAATGGTAAAGCATCCAATATCGTAAGAATCTTGGAAGAACAGGTAATATTACTCTACGGTCCACCAGATGTCATTATATGTGATAATGGTAAACAATTTGTTTCGAACCAGTTTAAAGAAATGTCCGAAAACTACAATATAGACTTGTGGTATACACCCTATTACCACCCACAAGCAAATCCCACTGAAAGGGTTAACAAGGTTATTGGTACGGCTATAGCCTGTTATGTAAAGGATAATCATAAAGAATGGGATAGGTACATCCACCAGATAGGACATGCCATGAGAACTGCAGTTCACGAGGTTACAGGAAGAACGCCTTCGTACTTATTCTTTGGGCGGGAAACCTCGGTGCAGCGGGATAAATGTAGACATTTCCAAGAGAAGGCCCCGCTGCAATGCAATAGACAGGGTTATGAGGCATATGTCAAAGCAAGGGACGAGATTTACAGGGATGTTAGAGAACGACTCAGGAAAGCATATGAAGTTAATTCCACTCACTATAACAAACGGCGTCGTACCTGTGAATACACAGAAGGTGACATGGTGTGGTATCGCAAGAAACTTCTCTCCAACGCTGCAAAAGATATAATGGCAAAACTGTCGCCTAAATTTGATAAGGCCATAATAGCTCAGAGGTTATCAACGGACGTATACAGATTGGTAAGTTTGAGAGGCAAGGACCTGGGAAAATGGCACTCATCTGACCTGAAGCGTATGGCATGAATCCGGGTCGGATTCTCCCGAGGAGGGAGGATATTGTAATGGTTGGTTACTCAATCTTGGGATAGATGTCGTTATGGGTCTCAGAAATCGCTTACATTTGGCATTGATTTACGTCAGGTTGACATTTTAGAAAATGAGGGTGGCGAGAGAAAAGATCCGGTCCGGCAAGTGAATGTCACTATGTCCGCGGATAGAATTATAACGAAATAACTCAGTTTTTGGTGCAATTTGGTAATAAACTGATTGAAATCGTATTCACTCATTGTTGAAATAAGTGCATAAACGTTAGCAAGACAGGGGGTAAGTGTTTTTATATGAAATTGTTAGATATAGTATGTGAATGCAAATCGTTAAATTCAAGTGTACCTAACTTGTATTCACATACTGCTATTATGTTGTTCGCAGCCTTTGAGGAACGCCCCTTACGCATATGGTGATCGATTGTGTAGCAAAGCATAGTACGGGAGTCATATTTTAATTATCGAGAGGGCTGTCGCCATAGGCGCTCACGAACTCAAGATTCGCAACTGGCCACCGCGGGCTCATGGTGTAGTGGCTCCGATATCCCGAGTTCAATCCTCACTGCGTGGACATTCTTTTTGTTTTTAGTTTTATTTAATTTAATTTATTTTTATTTGTTTTCTTTTCTCTTGTTGCATCAAGAATTTTGGCTATAAAAGAATAACAGTGTAAGTGACTTTTTCGGTTTTCTAAACTAAACTTTAACTAAACTAAATTTAGTATTTAGGCATTAAATGTTTTATGTTGTCTCTACTTACGCCCCCGTTAAATTCATTCACGCCAAGTTATGGTTGTTAAAATAGGTATCCTAAATTCATTAAATAAGTATTTTGCATGTGTAAGCTCAAATTTCATTTATCTCTTCTACTCAAGAACCTGACTCATTACATTGGCGCCCATAGGGTACGGTAAATTGAGAGTTGAGCTTGTACTTGTACTGTTTAACCCTGTTGGTTTTAGTAGATAAGCTTTACGACATAAGACTGTGTTTTTGAACTTTTGTATTTTGTTAAGTTTTGGTTGCTTTGATCACTAATAATGGAGGTTAATTATCTTGTGAAGGATGAGTTGATGTTTGAACTCGCGTGTAGAGGGATATGTGACATACAGACCGTAGAACCTATGCGGAAGATACTTAGGGAAATATTCAAGCGGGAATCAAGGGGCGAGTCCTCAATTGCGCTTAAGGTTCCTCAGTTTTGCGTCGACAATCCCTTGTCAGAAATAACGATTTGTGAGTCCAAATTCAAAGCACTTTTGCCGGCCCTCAGCGAAATTGCGGGTGGTTTTGATCGGTTAAGTTTTCGCCGTGTTTTCACTCGCCTCTCTCATTTGTTAGGTCGCGTTAAGATGATCATTCCCACAGAACAAGAGCATACAGAAAGACATTTAGCCATTTTGAAGGATATTCAGGACGCTTTTACTTCGTTGGAAACAGAGAATGTGGATGATGAGGGAGATGAGAAAATCTCTGAAAAGGACAAGGAGATCCTGCAAAGGTCCTTAGGGGCGGAGGCTATAAAGATTATTGAGGAATTGGAAAAGGAAAGCGTACCGGGCGAGGGTGGATCAGCGACAGGGTCAGTCTCTGGCTTACCGGCCATGGTAGACTCCAGCGATAGGCAGAATGATATAAGGTCCGTTCAGCATCTACCATTCAGTGGCTGTGAGGGGCGGCGTGCTCAACTGCAGCGGACTTCAACTCTCAATATAGAAACCACCAAGAGGAAACTGATACCCCTCAAAGATTGGGGTGTAAAGTTTAATGGCAAGGGCACGGGGAGTGTTAACGCCTTTTTAGAACGTGTTCAGGAGTTGAAGGACGCACGCAACGCTACAGACAGTGATTTGTTTCGCTATGCAATTGATTTATTTGAAGACGACGCCCTTATTTGGTTTCGAGCTAATAGGGGCCAGGTATCAAATTGGGATGAGCTGGTGGAACTCTTGTTAAGTACTTTTCAGAGGCCATATTATGAGGAAGAGCTTTTGGACGAAATAAGACAACGCACGCAGAGCAAGCATGAAAATATTTTGATTTACATATCTGTGATGCAGAATATGTTTAATCGCTTGCCTACCAAATTGTCTGATCGTCAAAAGTTATCGATTTTGCTGAAAAATATTCAGCCAGAGTTTCAACGTGCAGTTTGCAGAGATCGTTTTGCCACAGTTTCTGAGCTATTAGAAGTCTTAAGGATTGTGGAACATACTAGGGTGAATTGCGAAAACTTTCAAGAGCCCAGTCAGAGCCGAGGTTTGGTAGAACCCGATTTGGCATTTCGTGGAAGGGAGATAAATGCGATTGCACGCAACGCTGTGCAGGTCGGTCGTACCTCAGGAACTATGAAATGCTGGAACTGTCGGAATACTGGACATGGGTTTAGGGAATGTCCAGCTGAGAAACAAAGGTTATTTTGTTACAAATGCGGTAAATTCGGATCTACGGTCAAGAAATGCCCTTGTTCGGGAAACGCCAATTCGGAAGGCAAACCTGCCGTTGGACTTCCGAAATAGATCGTACTGGTAGTGAATGGCAGAATTGGCTCAAGCGTATCAATTCGTTTTTTGTATCGGGGGAGATTAACATGATTGATACAAAGCCCAATGACAATCGTTATTACGGTTTCTTCAAGGTATTGGGAAAGTCATTTTCGGGACTTTTAGATTGTGGTGCGCAATCTTCATTTGTAAGACCGGATTTTTATAATAGGAAATTGTCTACTCTTGGAGTGCAGGCGCAGTCTATTTTGCAGAAAAATTTCTCTACGGCAGATGGGACACGTCATGCCGTTGAACTTGTTACTTACTTGCCAATCGAATTTTTAGGTAAGTATAGAGTAGTTAAGTTTCATATAATGGATCAGCTGAGTCATGAAGTAATCATGGGCATGAACTTCTTTAAGCAGTTTGGGTTGGGTATCAGTGTAACTGGCGATCATCCGGACATATTAAGCCGTGAAGATTTTGAAGAAGTATGTGAGATTGAGGCAGATCGACCAGTCATTTCTCGGGACGAGCTGACCGCAGAACAGAGAACGTCCTTAGAATCAGTTATCCAAGAAATGCGTGAGCAGCTCGGTACGGGTATTGGCAGGACAAATTTAATTAGACACCATATTGAGACGGAAAGTAGCTTGCCTGTATGCCAACGCCAGTACCCTTTTGCTCCTCCCATTATGAAGCAACTAGAAGATGAAATAGATGATATGATAGCTAATGACATCATCGAACCCTCTAACAGTTCTTGGCGTTCTCCGGTACTGCTAGTTAAAAAACCTTCGGGTCAAAACCGCTTGTGTCTAGACAGTAGGCAGCTGAATAAAGTTACTAAGAAGGATTCGTATCCTATACCTAGGATTTCCGTTATTCTAGATAGTTTAAGAAATGCACGTTACTTGTCTACTATTGATCTGCGTTCTGCGTTCTGGCAGACCCCTTTAGATGATATAAGTAAAGAAAAAACTGCGTTTGGTCTGGCTGGAAAAGGCCTATACCAGTTTAAGGTAATGCCGTTTGGTTTGTGCAATGCGTCACAAACTCAGCAGCGTCTCATGGACAGGTTATTTCCACCAGAACATGAAGGGAAAATATTCACTTACCTGGATGATATTGTGATCACTAGTAGCACTTTTGAGGAGCATTTGGCGTCGCTAAGATGGGTAATTAATCAGTTGAAGATGGCCGGGTTAACTGTGAACACGGAAAAGTGCCAATTTGCACGACCCTCTTTGAAGTATCTGGGTTATCTTGTGGATAAGGAAGGATTAAGAACAGATCCAGAGAAAGTGGACGCTATACTGAACTATCCACGACCATCAACATTCACAGAACTGAAACGATTCATAGGCATGGCAAGTTGGTACAGGCGTTTTGTTGAAAACTTTGCAATGGTGGCCGCGCCATTACATGAACTTACTAAAGGGGGAAAGAAAGGCAAACGCATTATTTGGAATGATGAGGCAGAGATAGCCTTCACCAGTTTAAAAACGGCGTTAACATCCACGCCAGTTTTAAGTGTTCCGGACTTCAGTCGAGAATTTTCTGTGCAATGTGACGCTTCAAGTATGGGCACGGGAGCGGTATTGTTTCAAACCGTTGAAGGGGTTGAACGGCCCATCGCCTATACTAGTCGCAAACTCACGGATCGTGAGAGTAAATACTCAGCATCGGAGAGAGAATTACTAAGTGTACTTCATGCTGTAGAACAGTTTAGGCCATATATAGAGGGCAGTCATTTTAAGGTGATTTCAGATCACAGTGCGTTACAGTGGCTCCATAAAAACAAAGATCCTCACGGAAGGTTGGCAAGATGGGCCATGCGTCTGCAGCAGTTCGATTATGAAGTCGTTTTTCGAAAGGGGAAAGGAAAACATTGTGCCAGACGCACTGTCCAGGGCATTGGATACAGAGGATTTAGCCTTGTTAGAAATTAGGCCAGAGAATAAAGATGTTTGGTATACGTCGCAGGAGGAGAAGGTCCTCAGCGGACAACATTCAGAGGATTGGCAGCTTAGCCAGGATCGTCTGTGGAAATATTTAAAATTAAAACAGTTCCCCGATGAGAGGTACAGTTGGAAGTTGGTAGTTCCCGAAACACTCCGCGATCAGGTTTTGAAAGAGTGTCATGATGATCCATTAGCTGGACATTTTGGGGCCAAGAAAACGATTAATAGAGTGAGGCAGCAGTATTACTGGCCCTCACTTATTGGAGATGTGAAGAATTATGTCAGAAAAAAAAAAAAAAGGTCTGCGCCAGTCACAAATCTTCACAGTTGTCACCATGTGGCATGATGGGACGTCAAAGGGAGGTAACGGGTCCATTTCAAATTGTTTCCATGGACTTGATGGGTCCGTTTCCACGTTCTAAACAAGGAAACACAATGTTATTAGTGGTATCATGCTGGTTTAGCAAGTTTTCTTTGTTGTTTCCTTTACGCAATGGTAAAGCATCCAATATCGTAAGAATCTTGGAAGAACAGGTAATATTACTCTACGGTCCACCAGATGTCATTATATGTGATAATGGTAAACAATTTGTTTCGAACCAGTTTAAAGAAATGTCCGAAAACTACAATATAGACTTGTGGTATACACCCTATTACCACCCACAAGCAAATCCCACTGAAAGGGTTAACAAGGTTATTGGTACGGCTATAGCCTGTTATGTAAAGGATAATCATAAAGAATGGGATAGGTACATCCACCAGATAGGACATGCCATGAGAACTGCAGTTCACGAGGTTACAGGAAGAACGCCTTCGTACTTATTCTTTGGGCGGGAAACCTCGGTGCAGCGGGATAAATGTAGACATTTCCAAGAGAAGGCCCCGCTGCAATGCAATAGACAGGGTTATGAGGCATATGTCAAAGCAAGGGACGAGATTTACAGGGATGTTAGAGAACGACTCAGGAAAGCATATGAAGTTAATTCCACTCACTATAACAAACGGCGTCGTACCTGTGAATACACAGAAGGTGACATGGTGTGGTATCGCAAGAAACTTCTCTCCAACGCTGCAAAAGATATAATGGCAAAACTGTCGCCTAAATTTGATAAGGCCATAATAGCTCAGAGGTTATCAACGGACGTATACAGATTGGTAAGTTTGAGAGGCAAGGACCTGGGAAAATGGCACTCATCTGACCTGAAGCGTATGGCATGAATCCGGGTCGGATTCTCCCGAGGAGGGAGGATATTGTAATGGTTGGTTACTCAATCTTGGGATAGATGTCGTTATGGGTCTCAGAAATCGCTTACATTTGGCATTGATTTACGTCAGGTTGACATTTTAGAAAATGAGGGTGGCGAGAGAAAAGATCCGGTCCGGCAAGTGAATGTCACTATGTCCGCGGATAGAATTATAACGAAATAACTCAGTTTTTGGTGCAATTTGGTAATAAACTGATTGAAATCGTATTCACTCATTGTTGAAATAAGTGCATAAACGTTAGCAAGACAGGGGGTAAGTGTTTTTATATGAAATTGTTAGATATAGTATGTGAATGCAAATCGTTAAATTCAAGTGTACCTAACTTGTATTCACATACTGCTATTATGTTGTTCGCAGCCTTTGAGGAACGCCCCTTACGCATATGGTGATCGATTGTGTAGCAAAGCATAGTACGGGAGTCATATTTTAATTATCGAGAGGGCTGTCGCCATAGGCGCTCACGAACTCAAGATTCGCAACTGGCCACCGCGGGCTCATGGTGTAGTGGCTCCGATATCCCGAGTTCAATCCTCACTGCGTGGACATTCTTTTTGTTTTTAGTTTTATTTAATTTAATTTATTTTTATTTGTTTTCTTTTCTCTTGTTGCATCAAGAATTTTGGCTATAAAAGAATAACAGTGTAAGTGACTTTTTCGGTTTTCTAAACTAAACTTTAACTAAACTAAATTTAGTATTTAGGCATTAAATGTTTTATGTTGTCTCTACTTACGCCCCCGTTAAATTCATTCACGCCAACTTATGGTTGTTAAAATAGGTATCCTAAATTCATTAAATAAGTATTTTGCATGTGTAAGCTCAAATTTCATTTATCTCTTCTACTCAAGAACCTGACTCATTACAAAATTAAGGATCATATCTAGAGGGGAACGAAAATTTTATTATTTTTGGCGACGCATGGTTTAGAAGATACAGCCCTATGAAGATTTTTTTTTTGTTTTTTTTTTTAAATATAAATTAAGGGTTACCTAGAGGGAAACGAAAATTTTATAATTTTTCGCTACGACGCATGGTGTAGGAGATACAGCCCTATAAAGATTTTGTTTTTTTATAGCCCTATATATTTTTTTTCTTTTTTTTTTCTTTTTTGATTTTCATTGTGTTCTTTATTATATTACTTTGGGGTTTTATAAAGGGGAACGAAAATTTTATTATTTTTGCGCTACGACGCATGGTTTAGTAGATACAGCCCTATAAAGATTTTTTTGTCTTTTTGTTTTTTTTTTTCAAATATAAATTAAGGGTTACCTAGAGGGGAACGAAAATTTTATTATTTTTGCGCTACGACGCATGCTTTAGCAGATACAGCCCTATAAAGATTTTGTTTTTTTTTGCGTTTATTTTAAATATAAATTAAGGGTTGCTTACGCGGGAAAGAAAATTTGATTATTTTTGCGCTCCGACTAAAACAAATTTCAGCTGTTTAGCCCGTTCGCATGAACACAGATGCCATGTTTACATTAAAATAAAAAAAAATACTCAATTTCGTATGAAATTCCTTTAAGCGAGGTTTAGACTAGCAATAACTTGCATGCAATTTTCATTACATTGCGGTATCTGATAAACATTTTGAATGCAGTTTACCTTAGTAGTCGGTAATGTAACGTAAATTGCATGCAAGTTCTTGCTAGTCTAAACCTCGCTTTACAGTTCTCTCGAGTTGCTCCGCCCGAAACGTGATACTTTGAAGGCTGTTTTGACGCACATGAGGACGATATTTCATTGCATGTCAAGAAAATTAAACGATTAAAAACGATTATCGTTCCAAAAACTTGTTATTTAACTGTACAGCGAATAAAATAATTTAAATAACTTATAGTGACGTCACAAAGTTTGTGACTCCCTCACAACATGTCACATTTTCTTGACCCCCTCCCCCCCTAAACGTGTGATGTAATTAATTTTATTTCATTTATTCATTTATTTCAATCAACTTAGGATCATAATACATTACATTATAACATTACATAAAATTATTATATTACAGTTAAGATTAAAATTAAATTAGACTAAAATTATATTAAACCCCTAAAATAATTAATTAATTATTTAATAAATTATTTATTATTTAATTATATTATATGATATATGAAAGATGAAAAAAAAATCATGAACACAGCCATGCACGCCATGTTTACATTAAAATAAAATAAAAATATTTCCCGGCCTAGGCCTTCGTCATAACTAATGAACTACCCATGTATCTACAATAGAGATACAGCTGGACATATTGTCGCTAATTTCATATGTACTATGCCCACACCCTATTCATACCCATAATTATCATAAATATATACTCACAATCACATCGTACATCCAAATTTGTACTTTTCTATCTTTAATTTTCTGCACTACAAAATTAACTTTGTATTAGCATACATTTATACAGGATAACAAACTTAATTTTGCGTGCGAGTAAGTGCCATACGTAACTTTCTAGATCGTCTGGCAGGTAGAAGGCCCCGACCAAATCGTCTGGCTTATTTTTTTTATGACTATTTAGATACTTAACTTTAACCTGTAAAAATTACAGATTGCCTCAAGAACCTTTTTTGAATTTTTTGAAAAAATATTTTGCACGCGTCTGGCAAGGTTAAAGACCCGGCCAAATCGTCTGGCATAATTTTTTTATGACTATTTAGATATTCAATTTTCACTTGTAGAAATTACAGATTGCCTCAAGAACCTTTTTTGGGCACCAAAAAAAAATTCTTTAAAAATTTATAGGTTGGTTTAGACCCGCTACCCTGCAGCCAGACTTGTAGTGCTGAGGTAGGGTAAGATAGGAGAAGCATCAGGCAAATTTTCAGCTTGCCTCAAGGACCTACTCCAAATTTCCACCAGCTCTCCGTCAATAAGCGCCATCGACAATATCCCTTTTCATAGAAAATGCCCCATTTCAAGTTAATCTAAACTCGAGACAAAAAATGGTCTCGCTCCCTACCTATAGAAAAAGTGAACAATCTACAATAAAACGTGGGTAACCAATAAGATAAGGATAGTATATTTTGAGTACACTACATCTACATACATTCTCGGCCTTGACCTGGTCCAGTGTTTCTTCCTGTCATTCTATTATGTTCTGAAGGTGCAGGCACGCTTGATTCTTGTTGCCGATGACTCCACGTTGAAGGGCGACTAAAGTTGTCATCTGAATGGAAAGAAAAATTTGGTTAAGTCGAGTAATGTATATATATATGTAAACAAATGATGGCCAATATATTTTTTGTTTAAACAATCAGCAGATCAGCGAAGGGGGTAGGTTAGGTTGGTTAGACATTTGCCGATAAGCAGATTTTTTAGCTAACCAATTTTTGAGGATTGTAATCCAAAATGAAATAATCCGCTTAGCCACTGATTGCTTAACAAAATTTGATTAATGGTGGCTCGCTTAATGCCGATCAAATAATTAATTTGCCAACCAAATCCATTTAGAACAGCTCAGTATGACATTAATTGCGAACTGCGGCCCATTTCTCGAACGTTATTAGTCTAATATTATTAGTGTGTTGCCATGGTAACCCATATATTGCTAACCTTAAGTAGCTGACCAATTATACATTTTGGCTGACCAAATCTATGTTTTTGTTTATCAAAATAGGAATGATACCCTTAAATTTTCACCCTGAGAGAAATGTTTTGAGTTTCGGGAAGAGGTGATAGTAGTCCGACGGAGCCAAATCTGGTGAATAAAGCAGGGTGTGGAAGAAGTTCAAATCGTAACTCCGTCAATTTTTGTGCAGCGACACGACTTGAGTGCACCGGAGCGTTGTCATGGTGAAACATCACTTTCTTTTTGTCAAACCTGGACGTTTTTCAGCCATTGCCGTCTGTAACTAATCCAAAAGTGATGCATAGTAGGTATGCTCCAGTTATAGTTTTCCCTTTGGCAAGGTAGTTAATTAAAAGTATTCCCTTTACGTTCCAAAACACAGACGCCATCACCTTTCCAGCACTTCTCCAGGGCGAGGTGCATCTTCAATGCTTGTCCTGCCTCGCTTAAACTCATTTAGCCAAAGTCGAACCGTTTCGTAGGAAGGACACGAACTACCCAACGTAGCTAAAATCCTTTCATGGATTTGTTTCGCAGTTTTGCCTTCTAAAAAAGAACTGAATAACTCCACGAATTCCAATTTTCTCCATTTTGCCGCTGAACTCAAACCACTGAACTACTGTCAAATTCCCGCCAAAAGATGACGCCACAGATTAAATATTTTTAGTTACTAAACTAAGTGCCAGTTGCACCATCCGCACTTGACAGACTGATCAACGTCACCCGGCCACAGATTAATAAATAGTTACTACCCGGCGCGCCGCGGCGGTTTACTATGAAACTTTCCATACAATACATTGAGGGCTATCGTTTTTTTGCTCACCAGTTGGCGCCTCTGTTGATGGTGGTCCAAAAGACTAAAGAACAGCTGTCAGTCATTGAAGTGACAAGTGACATTTGACATTTCGAACTATGGAAAAGACCACCATCTACACTAGCGCCCCTAGCGGCGAATTCATACGCGTTAGCCCTCATTTAGCGAACTCTTAACGATTACAAACAGTTGGTGCAACCGACCCTAAATCAATCAAGGGCCTGACACTCTTTGATAGAGAAAGATAGTCTTATTGCGATTCCTATAAGAGGAAAGAGAAAATAGTGCCATTCTTTGTCCTTATCACCGACCAGGTGGCTTCATAAGTAGGAGGCGATGGCGAAGTACCGAAATTTTATATAAATATTCTTTCTCTTACCCCCGGTCGCTCGGTGGCGCGTCTATAACTACTTGTTTATACTATGTCTATGAAATCAATACATACAGAGTTGACGCCAACGCCATCTATACGTAGGCGAAACAATGAGGGCTACCGCGTTTAATTTCGCCGCTAGGGGCGCTAGTGTATATGGAGGTCTTTCAAAATGTCAAATGCATAAAAGTTTTGGGGGTTTTAAGCTTTTTTATCGGGAAATTTCACTCCTTTTTCATAATTGTGGTAAATCTTTTTCCAGCTTTGATTAATCATGGTAAACAATAGATATAACTCAATAAATGTTAGTGGTTTAATAAAAGTGTCAACTAAAATATATGCAAAATTAAACAGGTGGAAAAAATGACACATTTAGAATAGAATAGAATAGAATAGAATACTTTATTCGTAAACACACACACAGACAATAGACATACATTAAAAGAACATGAAAATAAAGTGTCACGAAATGGCCCCATCTCAGCATGCTGCTGGCGACTTCCAGCGCTGATCTTCCGATGAGACCATCAGGTGAGAATCACGGAAGGTAACAGACAAAAAGAAAGCAACATAAAAGAAAGAGACATAAAATATGGCGAAAAATAAAATTACACATCGTTTACACAAACTAATACAAAAAGAGATACAATATGACGACATAAGACATAATTTAGACGTTAAAATACCTTTGTGTATATTAAAACGTATTGATTTTATAAAAATAAGCATAGAAGAATTTTGAGATCTGTTTTTCTGGATAGATCCAGAAAAACAGATCTCAAAATTCTACTCTATTCTAGACGTAGACGTCTACAGTGGCGCCAACTGGTGAGCACGAGAACGGTAGCCCTCATTTACTTCTCTAACACCCCCTCGTAATTGTTAGTATTAACTAACAACAATATATAGGTACAGTCACCTGCAATAATTATGTTACACAACGAAGGCGAAGGGATCTATCTGACACGAAGGGATCGTGTCAGATATTTTTGCAACCTTCGTTGAGTAACATATTATTGCAGGTGACTGTACATAAATTACATAATACATAAGTACTTAGTAAATTTACTTACCTAGATAACTAGGGCAAGTGTCAACAAGAAGAGTTCGTTGCTATTTGATTTGTATCAGGTAGTTTTTGTCTAAGTACAGTTTTTATAAACAACAATTATTTGAACATGCTCAAAATATATAATAAAAAAAAACAATAAATAAATGATAATATGTATAAAATGATAAGTAAATGTATAAAATATAATACAAATCTTTATGTTTAAATAATTCATGAATTACATCAAGACCGGCAACACTAATTTTGACAGGCTGAATTAATAGGCATCCGTAGTCTACAGCAAGTATAGTATCGATTGGTTCATTAAAAAAAAAAGTGAATTTGATTTGGATTTGAACTATTTGAAGGTCCGAAGACGAAGGAATTAGGAAACGAAAGCAATATAAAACCTGCTTTCTTTCAGCGATAACTGCGAAGACATAATTAAATAAAAAAAATGTTCACTGCGCGTCAAATCGCGTCTAGGGTATTCCAACAATCGGGTGAGTATCATTTGTTTTGATTAAGTTCGATATCGGGATTTGCTCATAAGGCTTATAGTACCCTTTTGTTTTTCTTGGTTTCAACTTAAATGCTTTATTAATCGTCTTTTAAATACTTTCGGGTGTGTCTGAACAGATTGAAACCCTATAATTGTCTATCAGAAAAGTTACATAACTGCAGCTAACCTAACCTAACTTCTGTGGCCACTAAGCGAAATGCAACTAAGTCAACAGGAAAAAACGTAATATGTGAAACAATGCAGATTTTACTGCCTCGTTTATGGTTTTGACTGACTGAAGGTTCGATTGAACTTTATATCACATAATCTTTTATAAAATTTGTATGATTGAAGAATAGTACAATTACAATTGTGGTCTTTAAAGTCTAGTCACCAGTGCCATATAATAGGTAACATAAGGCACTATGTCTAGACACCAGAAACTCAGGAATCAATTGAATGTGATTGATTACCCCTGTGGGCTGTGAGAGGGATACACTATAGAAGAAAATGACTTAATCCAACATTGACGGTCATAACTTAATATTATGTTTGTGCAGTCCGTCGCTACCATGCGGGCGACTTCAAGGCGCCCACCATGGAGGAGCTGCCGGTGCCCCGTGGCTCGTGGCAGGCCAGCTACGACGCCAAGCAGCGCAAGTACAATGCCGTGCTCATCGCTGGCATCGCCTTCGCCACTGGAACCTTAGTACTGGTATATTGCTTCTACCACATAATACATAATAGTACTATCACAGATTATTCAATACTTTTTACGAACAGATACTTATCTCTCTTCTCAAATACCTACCGTTTTGATACCTACACAAAAATACAATCGAGCGACTCAATATAGATTGAGAATGTCTACTTACTTTTCCTTGTACAAATTAAGTTGGCCAAGACTAACCAATAATAAACAAATTTTGTAGGACATTCTTTCACAAATTGACTAAGCCCCACAGTAAACTCAAAAAGGCTTGTTATGTGAGAACTCAGATGACAATAATACCTCTTACTAGCATATCTGAGCATGAACTTTATCCTTCAAACTTTCATACCTTTCATCGCAAATATTATTTGGCAGCAGTACTAGACAGGTTAATACGTATTTCATTTGTTCTTTAGGTTTTGAACTGCTCTCTGAAATCAATATTCAATATATATGCTTTTATATTTCAATTTTCCAACTAGATTCCAGTTTTAACTAAGACCATCTGAACTGTGTACAGGACTACAGGTGTGTTTGCAATTTTCGCCTTATCACAAAGGAGACAGGTACACCTTATGTACAAGTGTAAACATAATATATCTTTGACGTTGACTGTCTATCTATCTAGCCCTTTTATTCTGAACTAGAGTATGTCCCGTAGCTCAGTGTGCCACTTGGCCAAGGCCTCCTCTAGCTCTTTCCATGGAGGTCTGTCGTGGACCACTCTTCTCCAGTTTGGGCCCGCTGTGAGTTTGAGTTCATCCTTTGACTGTTGACGTTGTTGTTGACTGTACACTATACATACTATAGGTATGTACGAGTAAGTAATTGAACTGGTAATTTCTAATTACGTTATTTTTATCTTGCAGGCTAAGGCTTCAGGTCTGGTGTACCTCAACTACTCGCCCCCGGCCTCCCTGGACTAAACAGTTCACATTAGCGTAATCAATACAAATGTTAATGTAAATCAACTAATAAATATTTAGTTAACCAAAGTAGTTTTATTTTCGCACTTCAAACTTACATATTTTAAGCATGTGTGCAGCTGACTGCAATTAGAGAAGATGGTATCTATTTGTATGCATTTTATATTATAAATAAAAATAAAATAAAAAGCCTTTTTATTCCATAATTACTAATAAAACATTTACAAGCTTAAAAAAATATATTTAACCTTACATACTATAGTGTTAGGACCCCTGTCGGGTATAGGCCTCCTCCAACCTCTTCCACCGTTCTCGGTCTTGTGCCTCCGAAAGCCAGTTGTGGGATATCTTTTCAATATCGTCTGCCTCTGCCCAGCGCGCGCGCGCGCGGGCGCCCTGCTCCGCGCTCGCCTCCTGGGCCGAGGCCGAGCCAAGTAGTGGTTCGCTTTGTCCATTTTATATCGGTCATCCTTGCGACGTGTCCGGCCCACTGCCATTTTTGTTTGAGTGAGTGCTCGAGAGCGTCAATCACTTTAGTTGTTGCTCTTATGTTTGTGTGGCGTATTTATCCATCAGTTTGATTTTTAATATTTTTCTCTCTATTGCCCTTTGACAAACTTTAATTTTCTGTTTTATGTTGCTTGTGTATTTCCATGTCTGACATCCGTAATTCAATGTGGGGAGAAGACAAGAATCGAGCACTTTTCGTTTCAGATAGAGTGGAAGAGTGCTCAAAAGAACATCTGCCATACTCCAAAACTTCTTCCATGTCTTGTTTATACGTCTCTCTACCTCTTCTTCGTTGTTTTCTGGCCTGAAGGATATTTGTTTCCCTAGGTAGATATATTCTTGTACATAATCTAATTTGATGTCATCTATAAATACGTCTCTTTCTATATTATTAGTCATTATTTTGGTTTTTTGTAAATTCATTTCTAGACCAACTTTTTTACTAGCTGTGTTTAGAGTGCTAATTAATTTTATATTACTTAGGTACTATTATTTGTGCCATTCTCAATCAAAAGGGTACCTACTTATTGTCGGTTGTCAAAAGTTATCGACAACCGTCAATGTGGTACCTTTTGGTTGAAAACTCACATTTGTTATTTGCGGTATACCTTTAAACCAAAGAGGATATAATAGGATAGAGCGGTACTGTCATAGTAAATTTTGTAACCACAGTAAATTCACTGCCATCTATCGATTCACACGATTAAAACTAAAAATAAAGATGTTGGATATATGGATGGTATAGAAAGGATGCCGATCTCATATGGCAGAGTTGTTGCAAAAGTGACCACTTTCAGCTTTAAATAATAGTTCCTAATCTCTCCGGTGGCGCTAGTTAGGCTCTGGGACATGAGTATAACATGAACCATATAAGGCAACAAATAACCCGACCAAATTACGTAGGTTGTTTTTGGTAGTATTTCGGTGTATGGTGGCGCCGCCTAATTACTGTTTTTTGATGGAACTTTTCATACATAGAGATTTGGCTCCTTTATATAGTCTCCATGGTTGGATACTTGGATAGTTATACTTCTTGTACCTACACAGTTGACAGTTTACACAATAAATATTTCTGATTCTGATGTATCAAAATACGATAAAATGTATTTTTATATGGATAAATGATTGTTCACGAGACTATCGCTCAAGTGCTATTATAACCGGTCAGCTTAAGACTGCATCGCAGGGACCGGACAACCCTTTCCGCGATAAAACCCTTTCAATGGGTGACACTTAAACACGGCTAACACATTGAAAGACTTTCCCTTTTGAACTGCAAGCCCATTCATACCCTTACCTTTGCCTAACCCTTACCGAAAAGCTAACCAAAAATAAGGCTAGCTCTTAATAAGGGTTACCCTTATCTTTAAGCCCTTTTTATAAAGGTTTCCCTTTGCGTGAAAGAGACAGGATTAGTATATATCTACGGTAGTGTATGAAAAGGAAAGAAAATACGTGCCTAGTCAAAGAACGCCGCTGTCGCCGCCGACGAACGCTCGGATTCGAAGTAATGTGTGCTTTATGACCAAGGTAGACGACTTAAATTAGCACGCTTATAATTATGCTAAAAGGGAAGCCCTTTATAAAGCTAACCCTTATAAGCAATATGCAAGGTGTTGGTGAGCGGATGATAAGGGTTTTGTAAGGGTATTTGGGCTACCGATTACTCAAATGTGGTAGCTTTATATAAGGGTTTTTAAAACCAAAATAAAGGGTTTCGTCTGGCAAAGGGTATGGTGAGTTAAGCCTTATGCAATACCCTTATAAAACCCCGATAAGGGATAGCGGGCCGGTCCCTGCTGCATCGTCCGCATTCGTCCAGTGGCGCGCTCTTTGGGGGAGTTGAGTTTTCTAATAAACAATAAATTTCTGTATATATCAGGGCTGTGCTGTATAATAAACTAGGTACAACTAATATTACTACCGGAACTCCTTTTCTAATAGGTGGAATTAAAAAGGAGTTCCGCTTGTAATATTAGTTGTAATTCATTATGCAACCCTTTTCCCAAACTTTTGGTCTTGGTCACAAAGTTTTATTTTGCAGATTTTTCGCTTCATCAACTGAACGGCAAATGGTGGCCACATTATTCCGTTCAGGTGATAAAGTCAAAAATCAGTAATACCCACGTACCCTAAGCCTACCGTACCGTATACATTACACACAGGCCGGTTAATTTGGAAAATTGTGAAATAACTTCAAGAGAATCTCAAAAAAGAAGAAAGGACCTAGGGAGTGTGACAAACAACAAAATTAGAAAAGAGTGTAATATATTGTATAATTCATTAATTGATAAAAACACTAATTATAAATAGATTTTCTTCTTACGGTTATTAGATTTACATTTATTGTAATGCAGGCAGAATACTCAAGGAATAACATTAGAAAGGGAAAACCCTTTATCCTCTTCAGTCATAAAATAACTGCAAGGTGTACATACAAATACAAGTGAAACTAACTTGTCACTGTATTGGACCATTCATGTATTACGTAAGCATTATAGAGGGCAGGGTGTTTTTGTCAATTTTTTTGCGAAATGGGGGGAAACAGAAAACTCCTGCCTACGTGAATTTGAAAAGACGTAGACATATTAACCCTTACGCCAACAGGGGCCATGGCTCAGAACAGCTCAGAGCAGTCCAAGCCAAACCTAGCGTTCAACACAAGCACTCGACCTTTGTTGTGTCGTCACAACAAAGGTCGAGTGCTTGTGTTGTGTCCAGCACCAGCACCAGCATGTCCAGCATCCAGCAACAGTGTTACTCGTATCGTATACTCGGTCAGTGCTCGCGCGCGATGTCGGAGAAGGCGTCGAGGATGTCCTGCGTGGTGAGCGGCAGCGCCAGCCCCGCGCCCGGGTAGCACGCCGCGATGCGCGCCTGACGAAATACGACGTCGACATTACTAATATTAGGTACTATACCCAGATACCCACGCTAAAACTCTCTTAGCCATATAGCCCAACATGAGCCCAACAAACAATTAGGCGACACTTAGCACTTTATTTGTACTAAAAGACGTAAAACGACGCTAAATTAACGGTTTTATAGGTCACAGTTGTAAAAAAGGGTTTACAAGAGATAGTTATCCCATAGAGAGTTATTGTAGCTATTTTGACGTTATAATACAGCCTAGGCAGTATCTTAATAAGCAGTAAGCACCTGCATTATGCACTTAAGGTTCTTAACTAACTCTTTTATAACCCTTTTAGTCGTAAAAAGGTACCCATTAACGGGTTAAGTTATTTAATGGTGCTAACTAGTGATTTTTAACACCGTATCTTATACCACCTTTCAATTAAATCGCCTCATAAAAAGTTTATTTCGTGCAATGTACAAGTACCTAATAATATTAATCGCCGCAGCTCGTGCTTGTTGAAGGCGGCGCGGTAGAGGGTGGAGTGGGAGACGCACCTGCAACGCGTGGTGCTGCTGCAGGAACTCCTCCTGCATGGCGCGCCACACGACCTGCAGCAGGCCGCCCTCCTCGCTGAGGTGCTTCTCCACGGTCCTGTACAGCCGGTGCAGGGAGCGGCGCACCTCGGGCGCGGGGTACATGGCGAGCAGGCGCCGCAGCTCGTGCTTGCTGAAGGCGGCGCGGTAGAGGGTGGAGTGGGAGACGCACCTGCAACGCGTGGTGCTGCTGCAGGAACTCCTCCTGCATGGCGCGCCACACGACCTGCAGCAGGCCGCCCTCCTCGCTGAGGTGCTTCTCCACGGTCCTGTACAGCCGGTGCAGGGAGCGGCGCACCTCGGGCGCGGGGTACATGGCGAGCAGGCGCCGCAGCTCGTGCTTGCTGAAGGCGGCGCGGTAGAGGGTGGAGTGGGAGACGCACCTGCAACGCGTGGTGCTGCTGCAGGAACTCCTCCTGCATGGCGCGCCACACGACCTGCAGCAGGCCGCCCTCCTCGCTGAGGTGCTTCTCCACGGTCCTGTACAGCCGGTGCAGGGAGCGGCGCACCTCGGGCGCGGGGTACATGGCGAGCAGGCGCCGCAGCTCGTGCTTGCTGAAGGCGGCGCGGTAGAGGGTGGAGTGGGAGACGCACCTGCAACGCGTGGTGCTGCTGCAGGAACTCCTCCTGCATGGCGCGCCACACGACCTGCAGCAGGCCGCCCTCCTCGCTGAGGTGCTTCTCCACGGTCCTGTACAGCCGGTGCAGGGAGCGGCGCACCTCGGGCGCGGGGTACATGGCGAGCAGGCGCCGCAGCTCGTGCTTGCTGAAGGCGGCGCGGTAGAGGGTGGAGTGGGAGACGCACCTGCAACGCGTGGTGCTGCTGCAGGAACTCCTCCTGCATGGCGCGCCACACGACCTGCAGCAGGCCGCCCTCCTCGCTGAGGTGCTTCTCCACGGTCCTGTACAGCCGGTGCAGGGAGCGGCGCACCTCGGGCGCGGGGTACATGGCGAGCAGGCGCCGCAGCTCGTGCTTGCTGAAGGCGGCGCGGTAGAGGGTGGAGTGGGAGACGCACCTGCAACGCGTGGTGCTGCTGCAGGAACTCCTCCTGCATGGCGCGCCACACGACCTGCAGCAGGCCGCCCTCCTCGCTGAGGTGCTTCTCCACGGTCCTGTACAGCCGGTGCAGGGAGCGGCGCACCTCGGGCGCGGGGTACATGGCGAGCAGGCGCCGCAGCTCGTGCTTGCTGAAGGCGGCGCGGTAGAGGGTGGAGTGGGAGACGCACCTGCAACGCGTGGTGCTGCTGCAGGAACTCCTCCTGCATGGCGCGCCACACGACCTGCAGCAGGCCGCCCTCCTCGCTGAGGTGCTTCTCCACGGTCCTGTACAGCCGGTGCAGGGAGCGGCGCACCTCGGGCGCGGGGTACATGGCGAGCAGGCGCCGCAGCTCGTGCTTGCTGAAGGCGGCGCGGTAGAGGGTGGAGTGGGAGACGCACCTGCAACGCGTGGTGCTGCTGCAGGAACTCCTCCTGCATGGCGCGCCACACGACCTGCAGCAGGCCGCCCTCCTCGCTGAGGTGCTTCTCCACGGTCCTGTACAGCCGGTGCAGGGAGCGGCGCACCTCGGGCGCGGGGTACATGGCGAGCAGGCGCCGCAGCTCGTGCTTGCTGAAGGCGGCGCGGTAGAGGGTGGAGTGGGAGACGCACCTGCAACGCGTGGTGCTGCTGCAGGAACTCCTCCTGCATGGCGCGCCACACGACCTGCAGCAGGCCGCCCTCCTCGCTGAGGTGCTTCTCCACGGTCCTGTACAGCCGGTGCAGGGAGCGGCGCACCTCGGGCGCGGGGTACATGGCGAGCAGGCGCCGCAGCTCGTGCTTGCTGAAGGCGGCGCGGTAGAGGGTGGAGTGGGAGACGCACCTGCAACGCGTGGTGCTGCTGCAGGAACTCCTCCTGCATGGCGCGCCACACGACCTGCAGCAGGCCGCCCTCCTCGCTGAGGTGCTTCTCCACGGTCCTGTACAGCCGGTGCAGGGAGCGGCGCACCTCGGGCGCGGGGTACATGGCGAGCAGGCGCCGCAGCTCGTGCTTGCTGAAGGCGGCGCGGTAGAGGGTGGAGTGGGAGACGCACCTGCAACGCGTGGTGCTGCTGCAGGAACTCCTCCTGCATGGCGCGCCACACGACCTGCAGCAGGCCGCCCTCCTCGCTGAGGTGCTTCTCCACGGTCCTGTACAGCCGGTGCAGGGAGCGGCGCACCTCGGGCGCGGGGTACATGGCGAGCAGGCGCCGCAGCTCGTGCTTGCTGAAGGCGGCGCGGTAGAGGGTGGAGTGGGAGACGCACCTGCAACGCGTGGTGCTGCTGCAGGAACTCCTCCTGCATGGCGCGCCACACGACCTGCAGCAGGCCGCCCTCCTCGCTGAGGTGCTTCTCCACGGTCCTGTACAGCCGGTGCAGGGAGCGGCGCACCTCGGGCGCGGGGTACATGGCGAGCAGGCGCCGCAGCTCGTGCTTGCTGAAGGCGGCGCGGTAGAGGGTGGAGTGGGAGACGCACCTGCAACGCGTGGTGCTGCTGCAGGAACTCCTCCTGCATGGCGCGCCACACGACCTGCAGCAGGCCGCCCTCCTCGCTGAGGTGCTTCTCCACGGTCCTGTACAGCCGGTGCAGGGAGCGGCGCACCTCGGGCGCGGGGTACATGGCGAGCAGGCGCCGCAGCTCGTGCTTGCTGAAGGCGGCGCGGTAGAGGGTGGAGTGGGAGACGCACCTGCAACGCGTGGTGCTGCTGCAGGAACTCCTCCTGCATGGCGCGCCACACGACCTGCAGCAGGCCGCCCTCCTCGCTGAGGTGCTTCTCCACGGTCCTGTACAGCCGGTGCAGGGAGCGGCGCACCTCGGGCGCGGGGTACATGGCGAGCAGGCGCCGCAGCTCGTGCTTGCTGAAGGCGGCGCGGTAGAGGGTGGAGTGGGAGACGCACCTGCAACGCGTGGTGCTGCTGCAGGAACTCCTCCTGCATGGCGCGCCACACGACCTGCAGCAGGCCGCCCTCCTCGCTGAGGTGCTTCTCCACGGTCCTGTACAGCCGGTGCAGGGAGCGGCGCACCTCGGGCGCGGGGTACATGGCGAGCAGGCGCCGCAGCTCGTGCTTGCTGAAGGCGGCGCGGTAACACACCTCCTCCTCGCGCGCGCCGCCCGCCACCGCCTCCGCCACGCCCTACGAAACATACTTTTCTCAAACATGATATGTAATAATGATATTACGTTCTTTACCTATATATTAGGCTGGGAAGTATCACGTTTCAGGCGCGGCTAGACGAGAGGTCTGTAATGAAATTTCATACAAAGTTGCAGGCCTAGGCCTGGAAGTGGCTTTTTTTTTAATTTCTATCTCACATATAATTGTGGCACAGCATCATGGCATTCAGCCATTTTATTTTTTTTGAACCTGACGGGCTCTATGGCACTATGGCCATTCGAGCGGTAGGACTGTGTGGGGGGATGGTAGCCTGGGGAAAATCCAGGACCCTTCCGCATCACTCGAGACGGTTTTGCTACGCTGGAAGCTGGAATACTCCTAGTAAAAAAAACGATATTTGATTGATATATATAGTTGGTCAAGCAAATCTTGTTAGTAAATAAGAACAAAAAAAACTATACTAATCCTTTTCTTTTGGGTGTTAGTACTAGTGTAAGACAAAGATAGTATGATTCTCTCTATGTTTGAAATAAGACAGTCCTTTGACAAACTATATACCTATATTAAACGTTTGAGAAAAGCACTATACATACATCGGCGTGAAAACGGGTTGTCGGCCTCATAACTATCCGGCCTCACTACGTTCGGCCGTATATTCTATTCGGCCGGCAACCCCTTCCTTCCCGGCCTCTGTAGTAATGTACTATTACAACCGTCACCGAAACAACGCAACGTTACTTGAACGTTAATAGTATAGTACAGATTGTCATGTCAGTACATTAATGTAAACAAAGGTGTGGCCGGTGACAAAAAGCTTTTCCAGCATTCAAGGTATTTAAACTGTCGATATTTTCCATATTTATTAGAAATCTTTTTTTATTTTACTACAGAAATAATGACTTTATTAAAAGAAAACTAAATTATAACACAAAACATTTTGGTATCGTAATGGACAATAAAAAGCTGCTTTTGTCAGGTACTTTATTTATTGCACTGGTATGTCTGGTATCACTACTGTAGTGTATACTAGATATAGTTATGTACGTATTAGCTCATAGGATATACATATACACGGTGTTTCATGACCCACTGAAAACCTAAAAACAGTTTGTTCAGAATCGATCGCGCTATGTTTTAATGGGGGTAATATTTTTATTATTTTTTAGGGTTCCGTACCTCAAAAGGAAAAAACGGAACCCTTATAGGATCACTCGTACGTCTGTCTGTCTGTCCGTCTGTCACAGCCTATTTTCTCCGAAACTACTGGACCAATTAAGTTGAAATTTGGTACACATATGTAAGTTTGTGACCCAAAGATAGATATGTAACGTAAACAAATTAATTTTAAACACGGGGGCCACTTTTGGGGGGTAAATGAGAAAATTAAAAAATAAAGTTTGTCAAACTATATCGTGATTCGTGTTACATATCAAATAAGAGCAAATTGCGAGAATCTCATATATATATATTTTTTATAATTATATATATATTTTTCAAGAAAATAGGCAAAAAATGACCATTCCCCCCCCCCCCCTTTATCTCCGAAACTACTGGGTCAAAAATTTTGAAAAAAATGCCAATTAAAATTATGCGTTTTTTTATACCATGTCGGTGGCAATCAAGCATACGGCCCGCCTGATGGTAAGCAGTTACCGTAGCCTATGGACGCCTGCATAGAGTATGTATGCGCAACTATCTAGTACCAAGTGAGTTTATGCTAACAGTATATTATGCGAAAAGTTATTATGCAGAATAGAATAATTACTAAAAAAAATATGCCAAAGATAGGGTAACCCTTAATGCGGTTCACAGAATACATCTACTTACCAAGTTTCAACAGTATAGTTCTTATAGTTTCGGAAAAAAGTGGCTGTGACATACGGACGGACAGACAGACAGACATGACGAATCCATAAAGGTTCAGTTTTTTGCCATTTGGCTAGGGAACCCTAAAATTTTTTGGGACTTTTTTATTATTATCAAGTTCAAGTTGGTCCCATATTAATCTGGTTCTGATCTGATGATGGGATCCCTGAGGAATTAAGGGAACTCCTCAATTTTTAAAGGCACATGTATGGTGATTTGGGTGTTTTCATAAGCAACTTGAGCATTTTCTCTCGAAAACGACCAATTTGATGAAATGGACCTGATGATGATGATTGTTTTGATGATAGTGATGATGATTTTTTTAATGTAGGATGTTCAGCGATTACTCCGACACCCGTGGTCCGACTTGAACAATTCTTATTTTGTTTGAAAGGAACTACATCCAAGGTGGTCCCACATTAATCTGGTGCTGTTCTGATGATGGGATCCATGAGGAATTGAAGGAACTCCTCAATTTTTGAAGGCACATGTATGGTGATTTGGGTGTTTTCTTAAGCAACTTGAGCATTTTCTCTCGAAAACCACCAATTTGATGAAGTGGAGCTGATGATGATGATTGTTTTGATGATAATGATTTCAGCGATTACTCCGGCACCCATGATCCGATTTAAGGAATTCTTTTTCTGTTTGAAAGAAGTTACATCCAAGGTGTTTTCGTAACATTTTTTGTTTTGATCTGATGATGGAATCCGTGAGGAATTGAGGGAACTCCTCAATTTTTAAAGGCATGTGTATGGTGATTTCGGTGTTTTCTAAAGTAACTCAAGCATTTCCTCCCAGAAACCACCAATTTGATGTAGTGCAACTGTAGCCTAACCACGAGTGTGACACTAAATATTCGCTAGCGTCTTCGTAACTTTGTACACTAATATTCCAGTACGAGCGAGATGCATAAACAGTAAGTTACGCACACGATAGCGAATATATCAATGTCAATCTCGTGGTAAGGCTACTGATGATGAAGACTACGGACGAAATGTGGAACTTCCCTCGTATGTGTATTATGATTTTTGATGTAGGTAGTGTTGGAAACAACCAAAGAGACTGAGAAGTGAGGGGTAGGTGTGAGAGGTGAAGGTAGCGGGTATTAGTATTTGGGGGGTTTGGGGGTTGAGGGGAGGTGAGTTGATGGGTCGGGGACAGAGGGGTTGGGAGTTAACACGGAGTAGGATGGAGATGGCAAGTGGGCGTTCCCGTCTATCCGACAGTTAGTAGCGACCGACTCACTTTATGCACAGACTATGCTCAGTTGTTGTGTAAACTTCATGCTCGAATGACATTCACGTCGTACGTACGCTCGTCTAACAAAAATTGATAATTAAATTTAAAATGCCGTATTGTGCAGTATTAAGCTGCAGAAATCACAGCGGTTTAAAAAATCTTTCACGTGGAGGTATTTCCTAGCACCGGTGGTTATTTATTTAAATATAATCCGATAAATACGAAAAATCTGTTTCTATTGCATTATTTACGAATGTTCGTTAAGTAAATCTATATTTTATCAGTTAGAACTTAGAGTTCACAATCCTTTGTCACTATTCTTTACGTTTATCTGGAATATTCGCTATCCTAAATGTCAAATAACTTCGCTACTCAGATGCTGCGCAATGTCGATATTTATATCGATAAAGTTAAAGTTACGATATTTCAAGTTTGATGTTTGGTAGTTCGGTAATAAATTATTATTTTAGACACGTTTCTAATTATTATTTGGGATAATCAATGTCTTAGTAAATATGGCAGCTCTGGTCATCAAGCACTAAGTTAAGTCGGGGTCATTTCATGGCAACCTTTCAAACCTTCGTATTCCTTTACATACGTTTTTGTTTTTTACACCCATCATATTTTCATCGTTAATATAATTAGACTAGGTACTTAATGCACTTATGCGTACAATGCATGCAATGTGCCATGAATAAACGTTTTATATTTTCTATTTCTTTATTATTAATTATTGTAGGTTACCACAAGATGCCGATATTAAAAATAAATGGGTCAATGCTACTGGGCAAGAAAATTAGTTTCCGCAAAAATATAGCACCATTTGCTAGGAGCATTTCTTAGAGAAAGATTTCTGGGGATAAAATTGCCATACATCTCATCTAGCGTCCACACGCCTAAAACTTAGTTACTAATTTAGTAATTATTAGTGACATTCGGGCTCACTTAATTAATAAAAAGTGTTCCGTACCACGCAAACTAGCGTGAAATATTGGAATTTTGCCGCCCCCCTTCCTGATTTGATAGGTCACAATCTTACAATCAAATCAAGTGGGATCGATGAGCCAGTTTCATGTATGCTTTCACACCATACAATTAATTTGACAATTTAATCAGGTTGTCCCGTCTAGATTGGCCTTAAATGCTGCTACAAGTAAATATATTGTTAAAGACGAATACTTACTATATGTAAGTAATTGCAGATTTGTGATCACAAAATAACAGCAATACCGAGTTAATAGACCTTTAAAGAACTATGATTTTATCTGTTTGACTTTAAGATATATTTAATGTTCACATTAACAACCTAGTTGGTCAATTAATAAGAAACAAATTTCTAGTTAGATATTTGTTGTACTGTACTACATATTATTTTTCATACAATCACGATTATCACTACCTATATTATAATCATAAATAAAGTATCATCTAAATGTGTTAAAACATACGGTAATGAAATATCAATACCTAACTGAACACACAAATATCGATAAAACACTCCGATTACACTGTCCCCTCCCTATATCGTCGAATGGAAAGAAGTTCCAACGGTTAGCTACTCGCAGGCGTGTAGAGGTCTCGAAAACACCAGTGTAACGTGACCGTGAGATCCGTAACAAACCATGCGTAATTAGACCTTACTTATACTGGTTTTTTAGCCCTTTTCTCGCCTGTAATAAGTAAGTGATTTTAAAATTATATAAAATAACGCCATCTGGTGTTGAGTAGTTGTATTAGGTGAACGTTGAGCGAGCTTTTGTGAGATGAATGAGATAATGAAAGAGTCGTATGTCATATAGCTTTGACATTATAATTTAAACCGTCACTCATGTAGCCTACAGTTGATATTCGTTCGAGAAATGTCCACCGGTAATAACTTTTTGGTATGGAAAGTTGCTACGAATCAGAGCAATTTTGTAAGTGTGTGACGTATTTTAACGTGGCTATGAATGTGTGAGTTTAGCGACACTGGTTTTCATACTAAATAGGAGTCATTTCACATCCACTAGTTTATTAATTCGTGGTTTATATAATGTGTTCCGGACGTTTGTATTTTACTGAAATAAATTTGTATTTTAGTTTTTATTTTATTTTGGGTAGTTCAATTTCATAACTTTAACGATAAACAGGAAATTCCACCTCACCCCGTAGTCCCTCGTAATTAGGGTGAGATGGGTTTTCATACAATGGTGATTTTGGAAGATTGTTGGATCGTTTTTTAATTATGAGTATTACTATTAGCTCCATTTTAAATTGGAATACATTATTTTTGTAGCAGTAGCCTTAAAAACCCATCTCACTCCCCTTTCATCCCTCCTCTCGCCATTCATAACCTATATAACTCTCCCCGCGAACCCCACTCACCCCATTTTACGGTACGGAAAGGTACGGTACGGTGTACGGTATATTAATACGGTCTGTGATTAGACCTCAAGGGCTCTTTCGCATGTCAATTAAATTAATTTGGTGCCAGTAATATTTATAGCTTGTTAAAACCGTAATTTTGACGGATAGATCATTTAAATATTTCAGTGACTTAGGTATGTAACGCAAATATGCGCCTACGATCGACCGTGACGTCTCAATGTTGAACCAAACAATTACATAATTGTTATAATGTTTAAATACTTTAAATACTTCTGCTGTTCGGACATGTCTGACCTCCGAAACACAAAATTTACGTTTGCGTTGCTATCATAATATTATGTACACAAAGCTTTTAATTACTAAAATTTTATCCAAAATAAATTTAAAGTCTTCCACATTCCATAATTGAAGTGTTGAAGTCACACGTGTCAAAGAATCCTTCCATTAAATATGATAGGTATAGACACTTAGCATTAAGAGACTTGACTGACAGACTGACCAACGTAAATCCCTAGTAGCTAAGGTTATTAGCATTAGCACCTATCTTCACCTTTAGACATACTTTTTTTTTTCCAATCTAGTTTTTTAATTCACTAACTGGTCGCCCAAGATACAGGCTATGCCTAGTTTGGGGACCCCTGTTCATACTGTTATAAATGTACCGCTGTATGCGCGCAACCTGGACCTCATGTATACTCCATCTGCAAATTCCCATCTTTGTGTGTGCAAAATAAATATATTTTTCATTTTCATTTTCATTAAATTGGCTTAATACAAAACTGATGTTAAATACCTACTTATTTATTTTACAGGATTCGTGTTTTACGTCATTATTGGTGCCACGTTTAATAGTAGATTGTGTTACAGTCGCCATCAGATATATCAGAGCGGCCAAGGTGCTCAAAAATATCTGAACACGCACTCTAACGCCTTGACAATAGAGGCGTGTTCAGATATTTGTGAGAGCCTCGGCCGCTCAGATATATCTGATGGCGACTGTACAAGGGAGCAAAATGACATATTTACGGCGAGGGCGTACATTAGCCTGAGCCTGAGCGTAGTGAGGGATTCAAGTGTGTTACGCCCAAGGTGGAAATAATTTTGCTACCATGTGACACATACTGCTTTTCACATCTCCTATGAGGTAATTATGATGTTACAAATATTATTTAAGCAACAAAAAAATGTGCAAAAAAATGTGAAAATAGTGTCCTACACGGAGTAGGATGGAGATGGCAAGTGGGCGTTCCCGTCTATCCGACAGTTAGTAGCGACCGACTCACTTTATGCACAGACTATGCTCAGTTGTTGTGTAAACTTCATGCTCGAATGACATTCACGTCGTACGTACGCTCGTCTAACAAAAATTGATAATTAAATTTAAAATGCCGTATTGTGCAGTATTAAGCTGCAGAAATCACAGCGGTTTAAAAATCTTTCACGTGGAGGTATTTCCTATCACCGGTGGTTATTTATTTAAATATAATCCGATAAATACGAAAAATCTGTTTCTATTGCATTATTTACGAATGTTCGTTAAGTAAATCTATATTTTATCAGTTAGAACTTAGAGTTCACAATCCTTTGTCACTATTCTTTACGTTTATCTGGAATATTCGCTATCCTAAATGTCAAATAACTTCGCTACTCAGATGCTGCGCAATGTCGATATTTATATCGATAAAGTTAAAGTTACGATATTTCAAGTTTGATGTTTGGTAGTTCGGTAATAAATTATTATTTTAGACACGTTTCTAATTATTATTTGGGATAATCAATGTCTTAGTAAATATGGCAGCTCTGGTCATCAAGCACTACGTTAAATCGGGGTCATTTCATGGCAACCTTTCAAACCTTCGTATTCCTTTACATACGTTTTTGTTTTTTACACCCATCATATTTTCATCGTTAATATAATTAGACTAGGTACTTAATGCACTTATGCGTACAATGCATGCAATGTGCCATGAATAAACGTTTTATATTTTCTATTTCTTTATTATTAATTATTGTAGGTTACCACAAGATGCCGATATTAAAAATAAATGGGTCAATGCTACTGGGCAAGAAAATTAGTTTCCGCAAAAATATAGCACCATTTGCTAGGAGCATTTCTTAGAAAATTGCCATACATCTCATCTAGCGTCCACACGCCTAAAACTTAGTTACTAATTTAGTAATTATTAGTGACATTCGGGCTCACTTAATTAATAAAAAGTGTTCCGTACCACGCAAACTAGCGTGAAATATTGGAATTTTGCCGCCCCCCTTCCTGATTTGATAGGTCACAATCTTACAATCAAATCAAGTGGGATCGATGAGCCAGTTTCATGTATGCTTTCACACCATACAATTAATTTGACAATTTAATCAGGTTGTCCCGTCTAGATTGGCCTTAAATGCTGCTACAAGTAAATATTGTTAAAGACGAATACTTACCTATGTAAGTAATTGCAGATTTGTGATCACAAAATAACAGCAATACCGAGTTAATAGACCTTTAAAGAACTATGATTTTATCTGTTTGACTTTAAGATATATTTAATGTTCACATTAACAACCTAGTTGGTCAATTAATAAGAAACAAATTTCTAGTTAGATATTTGTTGTACTGTACTACATATTATTTTTCATACAATCACGATTATCACTACCTATATTATAATCATAAATAAAGTATCATCTAAATGTGTTAAAACATACGGTAATGAAATATCAATACCTAACTGAACACACAAATATCGATAAAACACTCCGATTACACTGTCCCCTCCCTATATCGTCGAATGGAAAGAAGTTCCAACGGTTAGCTACTCGCAGGCGTGTAGAGGTCTCGAAAACACCAGTGTAACGTGACCGTGAGATCCGTAACAAACCATGCGTAATTAGACCTTACTTATACTGGTTTTTTAGCCCTTTTCTCGCCTGTAATAAGTAAGTGATTTCAAAATTATATAAAATAACGCCATCTGGTGTTGAGTAGTTGTATTAGGTGAACGTTGAGCGAGCTTTTGTGAGATGAATGAGATAATGAAAGAGTCGTATGTCATATAGCTTTGACATTATAATTTAAACCGTCACTCATGTAGCCTACAGTTGATATTCGTTCGAGAAATGTCCACCGGTAATAACTTTTTGGTATGGAAAGTTGCTACGAATCAGAGCAATTTTGTAAGTGTGTGACGTATTTTAACGTGGCTATGAATGTGTGAGTTTAGCGACACTGGTTTTCATACTAAATAGGAGTCATTTCACATCCACTAGTTTATTAATTCGTGGGAGTTAAGGGATTGTGGGTTAGGGTTAGGAGTTAAGGGGTCTGGGGTTGGTGGTTTAGGGTCGAGGGGTTCAGTGATCAGGGGTTGATGTGCTGTGAGGTTGAGTGATCGGGGGGTTTGAGGGATTGGGACAGTGGCGGGGCGGAGAATAGATTTAGTGACAGGAATGATTTCCCAGACGGACTCGGGGAAAATTCTGATTATTTAATAAAGTTTACGAATTTAGAGTTAAACATGATTATGTTTTTCATTCATGCGTCACGCTCTTAACAATGTCAAAACTAAAAATGGAAAAATAAAAACTTATAAAAAAAAAGATAAACCGACTTCAAAAAGGATGAAATAAAATATGATCCTTTTTAGGGTTCCGTGTTTAAGTATATGCGTTACCAACTGATATGATTGAAGTCGGTGCCAAGCCAAGTAGTAACAATACCAGTCAAAAATAATGAGCTTTATGTATATAAATCCCATTACAACTGTACAAATATTATAAACGTGAAAGTAATTCTGTCTGCCTCTTTGTTACCTTTTCATGGCTAAATAACTGAAACGCTTTAGCTGAAATTTGGCATGAAGGTTCCTTGAATTGTTTTATATTTTGAAATGTAGTCCTCTGGATAAGCGACAGAAAATAACTCAGTCCCAATCCCACACTTGCGTGCTATGGACTGTTCAAGAATTAGTAAGAAATGCTCTTTAAAAAATACGATGACAAATAAACGCATTAGATTTACACTTTATTTAAGATTTACACTAATGTGCCGACAAGCATGGTACGAACTGCGCCAAGAAGGTTCAACCGTGTGTTCTGTTCTGAGGTGTGTTCTTAAATACCTACAGAAAGTTCGTTTATTGTCGTCGTGTAACGCTGCGTCTTACATAGGCGAACACTCGCGAACGCGAAGCGAAGCGACACGGCGCGGCGCGGCCGGCCCAAGGCGTTCGCGTTCGCAAAGAGATCGCCCACGTAGGACACTTCTAGAGGTATAATTCGTGTGCAGTAATATGGGGGTAATCTTAGCACTTTACAATTATTTTCTTTCGCCATTTCGTCTACATAATAAACTTTTTCGAAATTATGTTTCTTCAAAATAGTTAATAATTCTTTTTTAGTGGCTTTAGCAGGGTAACTAGCATCAAATTCAAACCACAAAAATAATAATTGGGATCTTGAAATGATAGTAGACGAAATGGCGAAAGAAAATAATTGTAAAGTGCTAAGATTACCCCCATATTACTGCACACTTAACCCCATAGAATTAATGTGGGGTAATCTGAAAACAAGTGTCAGGAAAAGAAACACTGATCCCAAATTTAGCGAGGCGGTGCTAAAACACATCAGAGACATCGTCAACAGCACTAGTGGCCAATGGAAAAATTGCTGCAGGCATGTTGTAGAGATTGAAAAGAAAATGAAACGAGATTATGGGCACCCCTCTGTCATAATGAATGTGACAGAAGATTCCGAAGATGAAGAAACTAGTTAAAAAAAGTAGTCGTGATTTTTGTTATTTATTAATTGAATATATCTACATCTTTATTTATATTGTACCAATGCATGTTTATTTATATTTTTAGTTAGTAATTTATATTGTATGTATGTATAACTCATTACTGTTTGGCTGGTTGTTTATTATTTACATTGTATAAAAAAACGTTATTTTAGTTTATTAAAAATTTGTCTGTAATACCTATATATTGTAAAAAAGCCGATATTGTTTAAAAAGGGCATATATGTATTCATTTTGTTAAATATAGTTTTAGTTTTTAGTCTGTAACATTAGAGAGGAATATTTTAATAGTTGATTATTTGTAAAACGGATTATTATCTAATGTTATTATTTAACTGATTAGTAAAAAAATGTTATTATTGTTTGTTTTAAATATGTAAATACATACTTGTCATGAATCCATCAAAATGTTTTAATCGCAATCCGACCCTGTCTCTTACCTGGTTCGTGCATCGTGGCGAGCGCGGGCTAGTCCAACGCTAAAAAAAACCAGTGTAAGTGCGCTCTCCGATAACGCGCCTTTGTTACGCATATCGATGACACATTTTAGACTGGTTCTGTAGCGTTCGACTTGCCGGCACTCAGTAACCGCAAAGACCACACAGCTAAGGAATATGTTTTCCCATTAGTTCATTTTAAACCTTATTGCAATCTCCATAGAGTGGTAATTGAATAACCGGTTAAAACGGCCATACCATTTTTCTATGCTAGTAAGTAGCACGTGCGGTTTCATTTAACAATAGACAAAGGATAAGCCGAAAGGGGACTGTTTGAAAACTACGAACCATACCCGTCTCTTGCCTAGCCTGACATATGCGTGCCAGACATGGATATGGATATACAATCAACAAGCGCGGAATAAAATACAACGCTGCCAACGCGCCATGGAAAGATCCATACTTAATATAAAATTAATCCATAAAAAGAGAAGCAAAGACATAAGCATAAGGCAAAGAACTGGTGTAATCGACGCATTATCATTTGCGCAAAAATTAAAATGGAAATGGTGTGGCCATACAGCACGTATGCATAGGGACAGATGGGCAAATATAACCACCCTATGGCGGGGCCCTTCGGGGACAAGAAACAAAGGGAAACCTAAAGGAAAATGGCTCGACGAAATCGTGGCTACAGCCGGTCAAGACTGGTCACAGAAGGCCAAGAACAGGAAAAACTGGCTGAATCTGGAGGAGTCCTCCACCCGAAGAGGGGTCTCTACACAATAGAAATATATATTTTTTTACGTTTATAAACATATTTTAATTTTTTTATGTAGAGAATTAATAAAGGCTTTTTTTTATTTATTTTTTTGGTAATGGAAAACCAACAGCGCTATACATATCAAAAAACATTTTTTTTTTTTATTAATAAGGAAGCCACTTGTAGAAACGGAATAAAATATAACAAGCTTATTGCCCAACTTAATTACACATGTACAAGTTCATACAGCACAAGAACAGGATCGATATGAATATGATCGATTATTACAAAAAATAAGTAGAAAAGAAGGTAAAATCTGTTAGGTAGGTAGTACATTTAGCCACAGTACATTAGCCCTGACCTGCGCCAGAATCATTGTCACCCATAAAGTATCTAATAAATTTATTTTTTATTATTGATATGCTATCACTAAATATGTCGATATTACAATTTATAAAAGCTTTATTTAAGCTCATGCTTGCCCTGCATAAGAAACTGTTTTTTCTATACCTAGTAATAGCTTGGTAATTACTGATGGGACGAAAATGCCTAAGCGTCCTCTTGACGGAACATTAAAAGAGACCTTATTAAGCAAATTTGGACAATCTACATTACCTTTAATAATATTTACCAAGTACACTATGTCTGCAATTTCCCGGCGCTTAACAAGTGGGATCAAATGATGTTTCTTACACAGCTTGAGGTAGTCGATAGAACTATAGTTGACTCGCATTTTGTAACACAGAAATTTGATAAATTTTGATTGTAATCTTTCAATCCTATCAACATAAATTTGATACTGAGGATTCCATATCTGCGATGCGTATTCAAGTTTGCTTCTCACGTAAGTACAATACAAGATCTTAAGAGTGTTGGGACGGGTAAAACAAACCGAATTACGCATTATAAAACCAAGTGACCTGGAAGCGTTACGTACTATGCTGTCAGTGTGCTCGCTAAAAATAAGTTTTGAGTCATGAATAATACCTAAATCTCTTACGCTTGCCACTCGCTGAAGAATGCTATTTTTTATTTATTTTATTTAGGTATTTACAATGTTAGGAGTATATTTTGTTTTTATAAATAAATAAATACTCCATTGCATCGTTACCTCAAAGAACTGGGTGAGCTTATCGAGCGGTCGGCCGAAGTACTGCGTGACGTACTGCCGCAGCGCCTCCGTGTAGCGCGCGCGCGCCTCGCGCCGCAGCGCGTCCAGCGCCTGCGCGCGGCGAGCCGCTGCAACCAACACGCACACCGTAACGTTATATACACTTGTGCCTGACGAGTGCGAGTGCGAGTGCACTGTACGCTGTACGTACCGAGCAGGGCGTGCAGCTTGTGGTAGTTCTCGAGCCGCAGCACGGGGCGCGGCGTGCGCGGATGCTCGGCGGCGGCCACGGCGGCCAGCATGGCGCCGCCGAGCGCCGCGTACCACCGCTCCAGGTCCGCGCGCCGTCCGCTGCGCCCGAAGATCGCCTCGCACACCGAGCTTAATTCTTCAAACTCTGATAGGAATCTGAAAATCGTTACAATTCAATAAGTTTCTGACGATAATTTCATTTTTTTTAAAGACATTTACCCATTACCATTGCACTTTATTTGTATTGAACTCGTCAAATTGAACCTAATTTCGAGGAGTCTAGGTACTAGTAACCACCGAAGTTTTTCACTATTAATCTTCCGGCTCCATCGTCAAATCAGCCCTATAATACTAAGTTATGGTATGGTCGTCGTCCTCTATTATATATACTTACAATATATCAAATCAATACGGCTTTAGGAAGTGAAATACTTAGATTTGCAAGATAGTTTCTTAGTTGCAAAGTAAAAGTGTGTTATAAATAAAGGCAACGCTACAAACAGTACAAACCGCCGCACACGTCAGATGTTATTTTCTTACCCCAGCAGCCCCGCTTTAGGCCTCTTAGCGGCCTGCCTCGCGGCCTCGGGCATGGCGGCGAGGCGGTCCGCGACGACGCGGTCGGCGCCGCGCTTGGCCGCCACGGCCACCGCCGCCAGCGCCGTGCGCGCCCAGCGTCCCTCCCCGCCCCCGCCCCCGCCCCCGCTCCCGGTCACCCCCGCCCCCGCCCCCGCCCCGGGGGCGGACGCGCCGTCGCCGAGCACGCGAGTGCCCACGCATGCCAGGGCGCGCATTGCCCCGCTACGGCGACAAACAAATACATTCATTGGCACGGAAAACCGTAGGTAATATAATATCATCACAGTAGTAGGAACTATAGGTAGAGTAAACACGCCCTAACTTATATTAGGGTATTTTTATGTTTTGATGTTTTTTCTCCCGTTCGAGGACGTCGACGGCGACAAATTCGCATGTGGGCTAAAAAGAATAATATCTACAAAAAAATATGAGCAAAAAGCATACTAAGGCTGCCGCTCGAGATGGTTGACGGTGGCCACCAGCTCGGCCTCGAGCGCGGGGAACAGCTCGGCCATCATGCGCCGCGCCTCCGCGCCGCCGCCGCCGCCGCCGCCGCGCCGCGCCGCCGTCTCCTCGCTCGCCTCGCTGCCGCCGTCGCTGCCCTCGCTCTTCCGTCACATTGCAACCAACCGTCCATAGTTACTATACGTGCATGAATCTATTTAGTTCGCAGTCCCACCGAGCTCGTGCGGCGACAAGCAATCTTGGATATACATTACATGTGATGAATATAGTATCTTTATTGCCATGCACTGGACACGAGCGAACATTCAATAACAGGATAAACAAATATATCTGTAAGTTTGGACCGCAGGGGTGTCCCCCTGCAAAATATTTTTTTTTTTTTATTATTTATTAAGAAACAAACAGTCTTATAAAACAGATGAGTAACATTTTTCTGGCAATAGACCTATAGTTTCCTATATGTAAACGACTATTAATAAAAACTTATTACTAAGTACAAATGACAAACAATACATGCATATTGTACATATAGTCCGACAAGAAATTGCAGAAAATTAATAAGAAGAATGTTAAGTAAATGAAAGACTTTTGACAATGGAATCTAGTACAATTCTAACACAAGACGTAGCCTTGTCAGGCCGAGCTAGTGCGTGATGGGGGATATAGTAGCCACTCCACTACGCTAGCACCGATTTGACGGGGATGGGACAATCGTCGTCACCTTTTTATAGAAACTCGCAAATTGAGCTTCTTCTAATGTAAGTTACATTAGAAGAAGCTCAATTTGATCGAAACAAACAAACGAAGGCGAACAAATTTTTTACATTATGTAACAGTTTCTATCAAAATTTATTGTGCGACTTGTGCATAATAAACATCGAAGGAAACTGTAGTAATGAAAATGAAAATGAAAAATGAAAATGAAAATATTTTAGTACCATCGTGAGATCGACGTCCAACAAAAAGAACTGCGTGCAGAAATCTTGCTCCGCATTGCAGATGTTCTCCACCACCGTCAGCACCTGCGAACACGAATCATAATAAACCTCACCGATCGCTACGAACAGTATGATTTAATCTGATAAGGTGGTTAAATTGGAGCAACAGTATCAGGACTCACGGCGTCGAGCGGCGTGTCGGCGGTGGCGGCGTGCGCCTCGCGCTCGTACACGCGCGACCACGTGCTCACATACACCTAGCAACATGTAGCATGACTCACAGTGTCGAGCGGCGTGTCGGCGGTGGCGGCGTGCGCCGGCGCGGGGGCGGCGCGCGCCGTCTCGCACGCCGCGCGCACCTCGCGTTCGTACACGCGCGACCACGTGCCCACATACACCTAGCAACATGTAGCATGACTCACAGTGTCGAGCGGCGTGTCGGCGGTGGCGGCGTGCGCCGGCGCGGGGGCGGCGCGCGCCGTCTCGCACGCCGCGCGCACCTCGCGCTCGTACACGCGCGACCACGTGCCCACATACACCTAGCAACATGTAGCATGACTCACAGTGTCGAGCGGCGTGTCGGCGGTGGCGGCGTGCGCCGGCGCGGGGGCGGCGCGCGCCGTCTCGCACGCCGCGCGCACCTCGCGTTCGTACACGCGCGACCACGTGCCCACATACACCTAGCAACATGTAGCATGACTCACAGTGTCGAGCGGCGTGTCGGCGGTGGCGGCGTGCGCCGGCGCGGGGGCGGCGCGCGCCGTCTCGCACGCCGCGCGCACCTCGCGCTCGTACACGCGCGACCACGTGCCCACATACACCTAGCAACATGTAGCATGACTCACAGTGTCGAGCGGCGTGTCGGCGGTGGCGGCGTGCGCCGGCGCGGGGGCGGCGCGCGCCGTCTCGCACGCCGCGCGCACCTCGCGCTCGTACACGCGCGACCACGTGCCCACATACACCTAGCAACATGTAGCATGACTCACAGTGTCGAGCGGCGTGTCGGCGGTGGCGGCGTGCGCCGGCGCGGGGGCGGCGCGCGCCGTCTCGCACGCCGCGCGCGCCTCGCGCTCGTACACGCGCGACCACGTGCCCACATACACCTAGCAACATGTAGCATGACTCACAGTGTCGAGCGGCGTGTCGGCGGTGGCGGCGCGCGCCGTCTCGCACGCCGCGCGCGCCTCGCGCTCGTACACGCGCGACCACGTGCCCACATACACCTAGCAACATGTAGCATGACTCACAGTGTCGAGCGGCGTGTCGGCGGTGGCGGCGTGCGCCGGCGCGGGGGCGGCGCGCGCCGTCTCGCACGCCGCGCGCACCTCGCGCTCGTACACGCGCGACCACGTGCCCACATACACCTAGCAACATGTAGCATGACTCACAGTGTCGAGCGGCGTGTCGGCGGTGGCGGCGTGCGCCGGCGCGGGGGCGGCGCGCGCCGTCTCGCACGCCGCGCGCACCTCGCGCTCGTACACGCGCGACCACGTGCCCACATACACCTAGCAACATGTAGCATGACTCACAGTGTCGAGCGGCGTGTCGGCGGTGGCGGCGTGCGCCGGCGCGGGGGCGGCGCGCGCCGTCTCGCACGCCGCGCGCGCCTCGCGCTCGTACACGCGCGACCACGTGCCCACATACACCTAGCAACATGTAGCATGACTCACAGTGTCGAGCGGCGTGTCGGCGGTGGCGGCGTGCGCCGGCGCGGGGGCGGCGCGCGCCGTCTCGCACGCCGCGCGCGCCTCGCGCTCGTACACGCGCGACCACGTGCCCACATACACCTAGCAACATGTAGCATGACTCACAGTGTCGAGCGGCGTGTCGGCGGTGGCGGCGTGCGCCGGCGCGGGGGCGGCGCGCGCCGTCTCGCACGCCGCGCGCACCTCGCGCTCGTACACGCGCGACCACGTGCCCACATACACCTAGCAACATGTAGCATGACTCACAGTGTCGAGCGGCGTGTCGGCGGTGGCGGCGTGCGCCGGCGCGGGGGCGGCGCGCGCCGTCTCGCACGCCGCGCGCGCCTCGCGCTCGTACACGCGCGACCACGTGCCCACATACACCTAGCAACATGTAGCATGACTCACAGTGTCGAGCGGCGTGTCGGCGGTGGCGGCGTGCGCCGGCGCGGGGGCGGCGCGCGCCGTCTCGCACGCCGCGCGCGCCTCGCGCTCGTACACGCGCGACCACGTGCCCACATACACCTAGCAACATGTAGCATGACTCAGTGTCGAGCGGCGTGTCGGCGGTGGCGGCGTGCGCCGGCGCGGGGGCGGCGCGCGCCGTCTCGCACGCCGCGCGCGCCTCGCGCTCGTACACGCGCGACCACGTGCCCACATACACCTAGCAACATGTAGCAGGACTCACAGTGTCGAGCGGCGTGTCGGCGGTGGCGGCGTGCGCCGGCGCGGGGGCGGCGCGCGCCGTCTCGCACGCCGCGCGCGCCTCGCGCTCGTACACGCGCGACCACGTGCTCACATACACCTAGCAACATGTAGCATGACTCACAGTGTCGAGCGGCGTGTCGGCGGTGGCGGCGTGCGCCGGCGCGGGGGCGGCGCGCGCCGTCTCGCACGCCGCGCGCGCCTCGCGCTCGTACACGCGCGACCACGTGCCCACATACACCTAGCAACATGTAGCAGGACTCACAGTGTCGAGCGGCGTGTCGGCGGTGGCGGCGTGCGCCGGCGCGGGGGCGGCGCGCGCCGTCTCGCACGCCGCGCGCGCCTCGCGCTCGTACACGCGCGACCACGTGCCCACATACACCTAGCAACATGTAGCAGGACTCACAGTGTCGAGCGGCGTGTCGGCGGTGGCGGCGTGCGCCGGCGCGGGGGCGGCGCGCGCCGTCTCGCACGCCGCGCGCGCCTCGCGCTCGTACACGCGCGACCACGTGCTCACATACACCTAGCAACATGTAGCAGGACTCACAGTGTCGAGCGGCGTGTCGGCGGTGGCGGCGTGCGCCGGCGCGGGGGCGGCGCGCGCCGTCTCGCACGCCGCGCGCACCTCGCGTTCGTACACGCGCGACCACGTGCCCACATACACCTGGACCGACATCGATCATTAGGTATCGTAAACCGAGGTGAATAGGGATAAAACCAGGGAATGACCTTTACCTGGCTCCTATTTCACCACGCCTACAATTGTCAATGACATATGTCGAGCGACAATTGTCAAGCGACGGGTGACTATTACAATTTTATAATTAACCGATAATTCTACATATGTCATATTTCGTGACCATTGTCGCACCTGTCACCGATGTGAAATTGGGGCCTGATCATTTATTAAAAACTACCCACATCCCGCAAAGTGTATCATGTGATCGGAAATATAGTATTAGATTTCGTCAAATCAGCCCGTGATGGCCGTGATACAATATGTGTAAGTTTGTGTTTTTATGTTAATTTTTTTTATTTATTTTTATTTATTGATAATGGGAAACAAACAGCGAAAGATGACACATATAGATAATTACATTTTAATACATACATAAGCCAAAACAGTTTCCACTACTGAAATTAGATAATTATGGTTGCTCAGACAAGACTTGTTTGTACAATTCAATTAAACTATCTCTAGATCTAGTGCTAAAGAACACAGCTGTTGGATCTCCAAATAAATAAAATAAAATAAATAAGTAGTTTTAAAAAAGATATCAGGTAATTACCACTCTCGAGTGTCGGTGCTGATTTATTGACCCCGCCATCCCCTTTAGCCCCGGTTGACGTTACTTTATTAGCCGATTGATTAATTTTATTGATTCCACTCCCAAAAAAAACTTTCGTAAGAAAGTCGTCCCTATAAATTGTCGTGGGACTCGAACCCACATTTTTGGATTGCCGGTTCAATGCGTGCGTGACTGCGTGCGGCAATCCAAAGATATGGGTTCGAGTCCCACGATGGCCAGAGGTGATCATCGTTGATTTTTTCATTGTGATTGACATCTATATATACAATTTATAGATTGTACCTAATGTGACGTTGCCGTACCACATTATGACGACTTTAAATGTTACTATTTAATACCACTATAAAAAATAGTTACATTTAAAGTCGTCACTGATAATAATTTTGAAGGTAATTTACTCATTGGAAGTAACTTACTATTTATGTAAAGTGCTACATACTTTGGTGAGCGCGTCGTAGGCCTTCTCGTCCATGTCCTTGAGCCAGCGCATGAAGGGCGCGTACGGCAGCAGGTCGGCGTGGTGCGCGCGCGCCGTCCCCGCCGCGGCCGTCGCCGGCGCCGACGCCGACGCCGCCTCGTTACCTACACCAGCACTGGGTAAGTAGTAAGTAGACTTGGACCGGGGGGCTTCGCGGATAGAATGCCGCAAGCGATCCCATAACGCTCCCCTAACGGTAAAGAGGGTGACGCCGCAGGGGATGTTAGTGGGTATTCTCCTCCCCTTCCTCTGGTTAGCAGAGGATGTATACGGGAGGAGCGAGTCCCACATACCACCCCCCACTGGGCTTCCCCAGCCCGGGGGTGAGATGCGTAAATGCATTTACCCCTGCGTCAAAAAAAAGTAGACTTGGTAATCACGTTACGACCATCCTATGTCATTTTTGTATTTGAATATTTTGTGTGTATTGTGGCAAACAAATAAACAGTTTATCTATCTATCTACGAAAACAAATGTATATCTTTGTAGGAAAGAGTAAGTAACTAAAACTCTTAACAGAAGCGATCTAATGAACATGGTATCTAGGCGCTCTCTCCACTTTGCTTGCCTACTGTTCGGGATTGTGAAATCTCAAGCACCTCGTTACCTGCATGAGAAGCTCCGATTTTTGCAGCGCCAAAGATTATCTGCTCTTCTCATGTGTCCCAAACACAAAACTGCAGCATTTCGAGGCAGTTTTAAGTACACCGCCACAAAATACTGGAACAACCTACCACCACCTTTTAAGAAACTAACTTCTTTGCAGTCTTGTAAAGTAAAACTAAAGAGTTATCTTCTCTCTAAGCAAAAAGTAGTGTCAGAGTAAAATCATTACGAATCGTTGGTACTGTAACTATTTATATTATTCGGAGTTTATATATATAAATATGTGTGTATTTTCTAGACCATGCTAGTCATACTATTATTCGATGTCAACTGCTTCATTGCCGCTTTGTTGTTTATTGTCGTAAAAATTAATTATTATAGTTATCTTAGTAACTTGAGTGTAGTTGGTAGCTGTGTGCAACTACGCTCCGTACAGGTGCCCACGGAAGACCAGCGTCAGCGTACTACTTCTGTAGGACCTGGCATTATGCTGAGTGTGCACCTTTTTCAGTATAATTATATACAGTTTACAAGTTAGTTATAAGTCTTCTTTTTTCTCTTTCTTTTTCAATATGTATTGTATAACTACTGAAAAAAAAATGATATTCTATTATATTCTAAAAGGATTTGTGGAACGACGAGTAGGGTAACTAAGGTTTGGTACCAATAGTTGCCAAAGCACGTAAAAGTAATCAAATTAGGTAACAATATATAAATAATAATTTTTGTACTAACATTATATGTGATCTGTGCCTGAAATAAATATTTTCAATTTCTTTTTCAATAAAAACAACATATACACGGTGTTACTTGAGCCACTGAAAACCTGAGACAACCCAAAAGATTTTTTTTATTTTGAACTCATCTTGAGTATTTATTCTTTAATCCGATACATATTTGAAAAAAATATTCGTTAATTACTTTTCTTAACAATTCTATTCGACTGGTAATTCTACACAAGATACTTCGTCGTTTGAGTGACGTCAAACAATTGCTAGTTACCATCGTAAACACTGTTAACTGACCATTTGCATACCTTACTGCAACAAGATAAGGTTTACCAATAGCCAGATAAGGGTGTTGTTCATTGACAAATAACGTGTCAAAAAATGCTAGTTATTGATATTGTCGCATTACAAACTTGTAGACTTGGCATGTAAAAATAATAAAAAAATTACCCCCATTAAAATAAAGCGCAATCGATTCTCCTATCGATTCTGAACAAACTGTTTTTAGGTTTTCAGTGGGTCATGAAACACCGTGTATGTTAGTTAATGTGAAAGCAGAATAAATATATTATTATATATTAAATATTATTAAATACCATTTCTTCTTCTTTCATCTTTTTTTGGTGGAAAATTTAGATCCCAAGGACTCAAGGGGTGAATGTTATTTTTGCGGGTTTTTGGGTTTCAGATTGCCTCAGTCAGTAGGAAAATAGTGTACTGACCGAGATGGATGAGCAGGTTGTTGAGGTGGCGGGCGAGCGCGGCGGCGAGTGCATCCTTGGCGCGCTGCAGGCGGCGCAGGCGCTCGCGCACGGCGCCCAGTCGCCGCCGCGCCGGCGCCGGCGCCGTCTGCGGCTCCGAGCGCAGCGCCGTGCGCAGCGCCGCGCCCGCCGCCAGCGCGCGCGCGCGCCCCTCCGGGCTCAAGAGGGAGATCTGCACGCCGATGCCGTTACAAACATTCATATAATCATTTTAACTCGATTTCAATTTTTATTACTTATTTACAGAAAAAGCTCCCGAAAGCTATTTAATATAAAGTGAATCCTCCCAATATTAATTTGTATACCTCAGAAATAGAGTCGAGATCCCTCAGCGGCGGCGCGTCGAGCCAAGCGTAGATTTCAGTGAGCTCCTGGAGCAGAGCCCTCGCGGCGGCGTCGGCGCGCGCGGCCCCGGAGCGCGCGTGTAAAGCCGCGGGAGCGGCGCGGGCCAACGCGTCGAGGCGCGACAGCCGTGCGGCGAGCGCCGAGGCTGCCGCGCCGCCCGCGTCGAGCCGCGCGGAGAGCCGGGCGCCCGCGCCGCCGCCCTCGGTGGCGGCCGCCAGCATGCCGCCCACGTTCAGCGCGTCCAGCCGCCCCACGCGCTCGCCGAGGCGACGCACCTACGCACGCACGCACCATGCACTTGTAAACAAACTTGACAGACTGCTCGACGCGGGACGCGATTTCATTCTCTTTGAAATCTTTGCAATAGGAAACGATTGAAAGTAGTAGAATAGTACATTGTGCAACATGGGGCGTAAGTAAAATATTGCAAACGAGAGTATAGTTAAATCGCTACGGCTTGCTAGAGCGATTTATAGACTCGAGTCTGCAATATCATTACGCCCCGAGTTGCACACAATGTTTTTCATCACACTTGCGATACAAAATAAAGTAAAAAGACAAAAAACAGTTAATTATAATACTAGAAACTTCATAACTCCCTAGGGAAAACGCTGTTTCTATAGTTCCCGCTGAGCCTGCGTGCAATTCCACATTTACTGAGCGACTCTGTGATGAAAAAAAATTATTTTATGGGTGTATATATTAATTCATTCCTATGATATTGTCTTCGGTTACCGCGATAGTTACTCATGAAATAAAACTATGAAAACGGATTATATCGCGTATATTGAATTTATAATACATCCCGACGTTTCGAACTCTTTACAGCGTTCGTGGTCAACGGGTGACTGAGGAAAAATTACAAAATGCAAAAATACCCACATACTAAAATAATGAACAATCATAGACTACAAACTTTAAGGCTGGTTGTACATGCAAAATTGCGACCTAGGGTGTTATCAGGATTTCTTTTTACCAATACATCTAAGAAGGGGAGAGAACAGTCTTTTTCCAACTCCATAGTAAATTTTATTTTGCTATGGATGGAATTTAGGTGATCCAAGAAAGTTGAAACACTACTTTTTGGAAGTATAGTAAAAGTGTCATCTACGTATCTTTTAAATATCTTCGGTCGCACAGGAGCCAATGAGAGTGCCCTCTCCTCGAAACACACTTTTACTATACTTCCAAAAAGTAGTGTTTCAACTTTCTTGGATCACCTAAATTCCATCTATAGCAAAATAAAATTTACTATGGAGTTGGAAAAAGACTGTTCTCTCCCCTTCTTAGATGTATTGGTAAAAAGAAATCCTGATAACACCCTAGGTCGCACTGTGTATAGGAAACCTACTCATACTGATAGGTACTTAAATGGCAAATCGCATCACCATCCCAGTCAACTTGTTACAGTAGGCAAATCTTTGTTTCAGAGAGCCCAGAGGATATGTGATGACCAGCATCTGGCCGCGGAGCTCCAGCATGCCAGGTGCGCGCTCCAGGCAAACGAGCTCAGGATACCGCGGGTCAACCAGAGGTCCCACATTAAGATCCCCACAGTTGAGCGCAGGCCTGCCATTCTGCCTTTTGTCAGGGGGGTCACGGACAGGATCAGCCACATCTTGAAGCGTGCTTCTATAAAAACATATTTCAAGCCAATGAAGAAGATGTCACAATTCCTGAGGCCTGTAAAATGCAATACCCCTCTACAGACTGCAGGAGTGTACAGGCTGGACTGTGAGTGTGGCCTATCATATGTCGGGCAGACGAAACGGAGCATTTCCACTCGGGTGAAGGAACACATAGCTGATGTCAAGCACCGTCGACCTAGGTCTGCTGTCTGTGAGCATGTCATGGATAAAGCCAATCACTCAATCAAGTTTGATAAGCCTCTGGTTCTTGCCAAGGAGAAGCGTTACATACCCAGAATGCTGCGCGAGGCCATTGAGATTAAGAAATATCCAAACTTTAATAGGGAAGATGGCTTTTCTCTACCACCAGCTTGGGATCCTGTAGTCCACCTGATAAAGGAGCAAGCGAGACATAGACTGTGAGACCGTAGTGTCGGATGATGCTGGACATTCTGATGTTTTGAAAAGATGTGTCCCGCCGAGTTTGTTGCCGGTCCCATATTGGGATACCCTCCTACAATTTAGGAGGGAATTAAATCTTCTCGGGTCCGTGGTGTAGGGTTGGAGCCGGCATAGTTTTTTATCGCGTATATATATATATCTTTACTTGAAAAATAATTATAGTGTAAAACTAGCCTTATGAACCGATTTTGCATGTACAACCAGCCTTAAAGTTTGTAGTCTATGATTGTTCATTATTTTAGTATGTGGGTATTTTTGCATTTTGTAATTTTTCCTCAGTCACCCGTTGACCACGAACGCTGTAAAGAGTTCGAAACGTCGGGATGTATTATAAATTCAATATACGCGATATAATCCGTTTTCATAGTTTTATTTCATTCCTATGAATCAAATAGTTTTGTTAGAAGGGCATGCAGGTTGTACAACGTAAAATTTCTGAATCTCGATATTTTCTGCGAGAAACTTAATAGATTTAAAACACTATCTGTGCAGTGTAATAACCCAAATCATTAGTTTGGCGCTATTAGGAAAAAAATCTCAGTATTGAACGTTAATAAGTAATAATAATAACAAAACCTTTTTAGTATTCAGTTTATATACAATTTAATTTTTAACACCCTGATACTCTTGCATTTTTTTTTTTCAGTATTGTTGTTATTGTTTTTGTTCTTGTTTGCACAAATAACTCTGTTTTACTCTGTAGAAACTTTATTAAACATGGTGTTAAAATATTTTCATTAAGGAAACTGTAAGTCTAGCTTTAAGAAAATTTCCAGTGTTATGTATAACTATAAAAGACTTGTTTGTTTCTTAAATAAATAAATAAAATAAATATTATTATTTAAAGACGTTGCGACTGTTGAGAGTGTTAGGACATTACCCAAAGCTCGGCATCTCCGTCGGTGGCGTCGGCGTCGTCCAGCAGCGCGCCCAGCGCCGCGTCCGGCACGGTCGCCTCCGCGCCCTGCCAACGCGACACAACACCTTAGTGCCACACAAATTCTACTTATGGTCCTACACACACAAATACTACAAACGGTCCAGTAGTTTTGGAGCAAATCGGTTGTAACGACGGACTGACAGACACCCACACGTGATCCTATAAAGGTTCTATTTTTGCTTTTGAGTTATGGAACGAGACCCGCATTATCCTAATAGATTTTTAAATTTGTATTTGGTGCCATTTCGATCGTCGTCAATCGGTACCTAGGCGAGTGCAGGCGGCGCGGCGGGACGGACGGGACGGGAGGAGTAAGTCATCGGGAAACTTCCTGCATCTGTAATCTGTAATGAGTACTATCAAGGTGCTGCAAGAAGGTGGTTGTTTATTTATTTATTTTGTGTACTTTTATTATGTACCTATGTTCAAACTTCTTGAATAAACGTCTTTTATTATTATTATTATTTGCTTCTTATAAATTTAGTTTTCCATTCTAAGTAAAATGCATAAAATCGTAAATATACCATAAGTAAACCATAAAAACCACCTTTTGCAAGTCATTATAAGATCATATTTTCGTAGATCTCCTTCCTCTGCCTCCACCGCACCCTATACATGAGACAAAACGGCATAGATTCTTAAATGACGCAGGCGAAGCCGCAGGCAAAAGCTAGTATATTATAAAACCCTCAATGTGTGAATCTTAATTGCACTTAGCTGCATTTTAAGGGTTCCGTACCTCAAAAGGAAAAAACGGAACCCTTATAGGATCACTCGTGCGTCTGTGTCTGTCTGTCAGTCTGTCACAGCCTATTGTCTCCGAAACTACTGGACCAATTAAGTTGAAATTTGGTACACATGTAACGTAAACAAATGAATTTTAAACATGGGGGCCACTTTTGAGCAGTAAATGAATGAGAAAATTAAAAAATTAAACCGAAACGTCGGGATGTATTTAAAAAAAAATAATTTTTTTCAAACTATATTGTGTTACATATAAAATTTAATGAAAGAGCTCATTATGAGGATCTAAATTTTTTGTTTTGGAATTTTAAAATATAAAGTTAGAAGTTATTTAAGAAAATAGCCAAAAAGTTCCCATTCCATTTGAAAATTGTAAAATGGATTTTGAGTCACGTATATTGAGAGACTTCATTCAAATAAACAATTTGTACTTTTGGGCATGTGGGGTGTTTTGCAAATGTGGAGTATGTGTGGGTGGAGGATCTGGATGTGTGTGTGTACTTGTGTACGTACGGCAGGGGCCGCCTCGGCCAGCGCGCGCGCCCAGCCCGCTTCCTCGCGCTTTGCCGCCTCTACCATCGCTCACTCGCACCGCACCCGTCTGCTGACTGCTGAGCCTAGTACTTGTTATACCAACTCACATAAACCCGCGTTAAATGAAACAAAGACTGTCTATAAAATTAGCCGTAAAATGATGATGAAGCAGTTCTTCTTTGTAATTTCATCAACGCCCTCCGATTAATTATCAAAACATTTGGCTTAAATTGAAATGTTTGAGATGGATGATGGATGACGCAGACGCAAACAATGCAAATCCAATTTGACAGATAATTTTTGACAGTGACACTGACAATCAGCTGGGAAATCATTCAGGATACATTTAAATCTACTGTCTCAGTCATGTAGACTGTATAAAGGAGCCAAATTTCTATGTATGAAAAGTGTCCATCAAAAAACAGTAATTAGGCGGCGCCACCATACACCGAAATACTACCAAAAACAACCTACGTAATTTGGTCGGGTTATTTGTTGCCTTATATGGTTCATGTTATACTCATGTCCCAGAAAGCTAAGGTGCTAAGGTGGTGTGGGCATGTCCTCCGTATGGATGACCGCCGCTTGCCCAAAACCGTATTCTACTCTGAATTGGTGGAAGGCAAGCGGAAGCACGGCGGTCAGCATCTGCGTTATAAGGACGTGCTCAAACGACACCTGAACGCTTGGAACATCGATCCTGAGCGTTGGGAGGAGCTTGCTACAGACAGGTCATCTTGGCGGTCGACCATCTTTAACCGCATCAAATTATTTGAAGAAAACCGCCTCAATACCTTAGATGTCAAACGCCAACAACGTAAAGAGAGACCGAAGCCCTCGTACGCGTATACGTATAACGCGTCTGGCCAACTCTATTGTAGCACCTGCAATAGAGTCTTTAAGACCAAGTTCGGCCTGGCCAGCCACATTCGAGCCCATAAATATATATATAAGATTAGCCAACTATAGTTGGTCAAGCAATCCTTGTCAGTAGAAAAACGCGGCAAATTTTTAAAAATTGTCCCGTAGAAAATTTGAATTTCGCGCCTTTTACTACTGACAAGGTTTGCTTGACCAACTATAGTAAATGAAATTATTGTGCAAGACATTTTGGTTCAGCGTTTTTATCATGGAGACTGTATAAAGGAGCCAAATCTCTATGTATGAAAAGTGTCCATCAAAAAACAGTAATTAGGCGGCGCCACCATACACCGGAATACTACCAAAAACAACCTACGTAATTTGGTCGGGTTATTTGTTGCCTTATATGGTTCATGTTATACTCATGTCCCAGAGCCTAACTAGCGCCACCGGAGAGATTAGGAACTATTATTTAAAGCTGAAAGCGGTCACTTTTACAACAATTCTGCCATAAGAGATTGCGATCCTTTCTATACCATCCATAGTTTTTATCAATGACTAGAATTGGACTAGAACCAACTGGTTTACATTTATCAACATTCATACATGATTCATACCATCCATAATGAGGGCTAACGCGTATGAATTCGCCGCTAGGGGCGCTAGTGTAGATGATCGTCTTTTCCATTGTTCGAAATGTCAAATGTCACTTGTCACTTCAATGACTGACAGCCACATACATTCATGCATCTTTATTCCTATAGTAGTTTAGATTCTTCAACCGATCAAGCATCTACACGGACTGGATCAAGTTCTGATACTGAAATTCTGCTCCCACAACCTTGATGCTGGCAAAATTGTCCCAATGGACAGATGCCATAAGAACCAAAAACTGAACTGAACTGATTCATGCATCATTCGTGACAGTACTTTGTTTGACGTTTATTAATAGTTCTAACCTCAAAAATATTGAAATAGTGAATTAGTGACCAGTTTTCTTCGCAAGAAGCTATAACATTTGTTATAAATTAATCTATTACTTAAGATAATAACATGGCGAAACCTGCAAACAAGACTGGGAAGAAGTCGAGCGAGGAGGTGTTCACCGGTTTCCAGACCCTGCGCGCCGAGCAACGGCAGCTCGCCAACAAGATCTCGGAGCTGGAAATGGACTTAAACGAGCACAAGTGAGTCATTTTTCATCCTTACTCATCAATTCTTTATCGTTTACGTTCATTTCTAATGATAGTTGATTGGGGAGATCTATCATGTTCTCAGTATCTTAACTTCTCGTAGCAGGTGTTTATTTATTTAAACCTTTGGGAAACAGTTATGTTTAGTCAGAACAGAAATTAACATTAATAGAATATACAAGTTTACAACATGCAAAACTCAAATACTTACCTAACTCGAATATAATATAATTACTAATGGATATTATTTTTATTATTATCTGTATTTTTTATTGCAGAAACAAACTGTTGTAATGATTAATGGAATATATCTATATCAGAATTTTTTTCGTTATAAGTTTTACACACTCTAGCTTAGAACATGTTTCTTGCATATGTGGTACGACCAAAGTGAATTGCAAAAAGGTTTGTGGAGCGAGTTCGCCGATTGGGACATCGAATCAAAATTTTTGATAAAAAATCTGGTGAATCAATAAGGCCATTTAAGATTCCTCACGTTTAATAAGTTGAGGCTCAGTCAGTGATGGCTCATATGTAACATGCATTACTATTCTCATATTTTCTCTTCCTTGGTTTACCAGAAGCCGAATAAGGATGGATTGGTTTTATATTCATACTAGTGTATTTTATTTATTTATTTCAGGATTGTGGTGGAGACGCTGAAAGGCGTGGAGGCCGACCGGCGCTGCTTCCGCATGGTGGGCGGCGTGCTGCTGGAGCGCACAGCGGGCGCCGCGCTTGCCGAGCTTGAGGCCAACCTACAGCGCCTGCCGCAGGCCCTTGCTGCGCTCAACGAGCAACTTGCTAACAAGGTGCATACACACTGTTGTCTACATAAATATTCATTAGAAAACATTATCATCAAAACTTTGAACAAAAGAATAGAAAACAGCAACAAGAATTAGTAAGTGCAAAGCAAACTGTTAATGATTCAATAGTACATTGTGCAACGAGAGGGGTAAGTAAAATTTTGCAAACGAGGTCTTGACGACAGCCGCATCCAGGAGTGAATTAAGGACTCGAGTTTGCAATATCTTTACCCCCGAAGTTTATAATGTTTTTCATCACACTTGCAAAGTAATAACTAAATTTTAAGCCAAATAATTCTTAACCTAGGTGACATTTCAGACATTCGTCCGCCATATTGTTATTTTTTGACTGGTTAGGCATCGAAGGCACAGACCCATCCGGCATTCAGTCTCAAATGAAAATTGCATAAAAATATTTTTAAACAGCTATAAAATTGATCAAATTAAATATTTTTAAACATAAAGAAAACAAATTACAAATGTTAGTATTTTGAAAGTAAAACTCGTTTAATACCTTGACTTTTAACAAGTATTTTACTTATAACCTACTTTGTTCATATGAGTTAGTGACATAATAAAAAAAAAAGCTGTAACACCCGTGGGAGTAAAATGGACTTTTGCTCCCACTGCACTTGTGTGAAATAGCATGCTTACTACACAAGTGATGAAAAATTTATAACATGTAGTGTTTTTTGGTACAGGGCCAGGAAATAAATGCTTATATTGAGACCCACGACATCCGCCTGCAGCGCGGCGCCACCACAGCGCCCGCGCCCGCGCCCGAGGCAGAGGCACCCTCCTCGCAGCAGAACAATGTGCTGGTCGCCAGCGGCTGACCACTCACCCACTCAGCAGTCAGCACGGCACCCCCCATTACAGTGCTTACATTTTCACTTTGTTATAATAAAAGTTACTGAAACTGTATAGACTGTGTAAATACCTGATGTGGTAAATCTGCTCATTGCCAGTTTCAGGCACTAAGCTCGAATTAACAAGTTTCAGATATTTTACTAACAACTGTGTATATCCTTGTGTGGGCTCAAATACTTATTCATCTACATTGTGTAGGTTGTAGAAGCCTTGAGAGATTTACTTAATTTTCAAATGAAGAGTTTCTTCTTTTAAATTATGCTTCAGAAAAATGTAACATAAACCCAAAATGATTCTAAATTAGGTACATATTAATAAGTACGTATTTTCGTTGGCTATAAAATAAACCAACAATTCAAATTGCTTGCTTTCAAATTCAAAGTGCTTAAATAGTAAATATCAAATTCAAAAAATATTTATTTTTAAGTTGTATGGATTAAACATATTTTATGAATTAATACTGTTTAACATTTTTTAAGAGTACCTAAAAACAAATTCAAAATATCATAATCACAAAAGTGTTAAATAGCGTCTCATGCACCCTAGCTAGGTCTCCTAACTACCAGTTTTCCAGACAGTGACACGTGTATAATGGGCGCGCCAAAGTTCATATAAAATTGCAAATTCGATTATTGAAACCCCGAAAATGTATTTCATACAATTTTACATCCTAATGATCATTATACATTTTCATTTTAAACAATACTCATTGGAACTTCGAATTTATTATATCATAATCATAATGTCATTCTACAGTCTGGCAAGAAAGAGTAGAAATTAAAAAGTGGCAACACTGTAGTGTCGTCCCCTCAGAATAATCATTATTCCTCCATTATTCCTCAGCATTATTCTGAGGGGAGAGGTCGTCCCCTTCAAATCAATCTAAGGAAAACGGGACGACACTACAGCGTTGTCACTTTTTAATTTCTACTCTTTTTTTGCCAGACTGTACCTGTACGTTTCAGATTGATGCTTTCTAACCTGCAAAGTGCAAAATTGCAAATACCGTTGCTCATGAATCTAAAGCACGCTCCATACTACGCGGCGCGAAGCCGCGAACGCGAGTGTGTAGTCGATTTCGGTGTCAGCGAACTAGACTCCACACTCGCATTCGCGGCTTCGCACACGAGTGTGGAGGGACGTTAAAGTATAACATAACTGGATCGGCCATGTGGGATGGGGGGAAATGACCGAACAGATAGTCTTATGTATCTTTCAGCAGGAGTAGCAGAGAAAGCGCTGTTATTGTTTGTCCTTGTCACAGTCTCACATTTTTTTTATTCCCCACCGTAAATTTAGTATATTGATTTCAATTTATTGTATGTAATTTCATTGACATTAAATTTGCACGCTTGCATGCAAGCTAGATACATGTACTGTAAACCTAATGTATTGTAACATCCCCATACTGTATCAATGCAAATAAATAATTTCTGATTCTGATTTCTGATATGGTTTACGGTGGGCAACAAATCTAACCGACCAATCATATTGTCGCATTGCGTATGTTGCGTATGTTCTGTCGTATTTTTTTTTTCCACACATACAATTATCATTACGGGATGAACCCAATGCGATAAATTAGCAAAAAATTAAATGTATAAACATACAAAATACAAGTACCTATTGATGTAAATGAAAGGCGTAATCCATAGCAACTGATTTTTATTGAATCTACCCGCTAGTACCTATTTGTATGAATACCCACACAACATCTTCCCCGTTATAAAAATAAGCCATAAGTACTAATGCCTAAAGTACATTATTAAAATTGCAGTGGAAATAGAAGCTAACTTTACATAAGTATAAAGTTAAGTAAATTATATATTGTTGTATAATAGTTATAATTATTGGATTAATAATTGTTTAAATTGATGACGTAACATGTAACATGGTTGTTACAAATTAATAATAATACATTTATGCTACTGCAAGTATATCACTTATTATCACTTACTATCTTACCAAAATAGTAAACAAGATGCCATGCGTTTATATTTATTATGTAATAATGTAATTGTAACAGTTGACACAGTGACAATAATGCGTTTGTTTTTGGAGTTATTATTATAATTTTTTAAACATGCACATTACTATTTATCAAAACAACCATATATTTCATATCTAATCTATCTATCATTAATCAGTAATATACACATCTGCATGCACGTAACTTAAGTACATAGGTAAGTATGACCCTTAGATCTCTTACCTATTCTCCTTTTTTTTACATTATTTTTAATTGTAATTTACAATAAGGGGAACTTCTTTCACGGGCCTGGACAATTTAATGATTTAAATATAGTTTTTTATATTAATGCGTGCATTAATCGCCGCCTGTCTAGGTTCGCGAGATTTTTCCGTATGTGGTTGTGAGTTTGGCGCGAGATCAGGAGCTGCACCAGCTCCGTCGGGCGACGGCGACCTACCCACACAACACCTATATCTAACAAATCATTTTTTTCCTACATAACTACCTATTCAATATAACAAAGAGTTAATAATGCTACTTTTGTGAATTCACTCATCGTACATGAGAATAGGTCTATATGCGTGGCTATGAGGTTCAGGGTACGCACGGCGCGCGTCATCGGCGCCTCGCGCAGCAGCTTGGTGCGCCCGCGCGGCACGGCCAGCAGCCCGGGCTGACGGCGCGCCATGCAAGTGCGCGGAACACAAATACCCACCGACCCCAATATATCCGCATTGTATATCTTACCCCTAAGCAGCTTAAAGATATATGTAACGAGTGCTAGCTCCCTTCTGACTTTCAGCTGATTGTATCCGACCATGCCTAAAATAAACAATGTCGGATACATCAGCGGATAAAACGGGTATACGCCGTATTGCCTCATATACATATACCTAATGAACTTATTCTGTATCCGCTCTAACATAAAAATATACTTTGCTTCGTGTGGAGCCCATATTTCAGCATTCTAACCAACGCATTATACAGAGATACGCATGTTATAGCCTTCATATTTGTGAATCCATTAGCCATCCTTAGTACAAACCCTAGATTTCTGAATGCTTTTCTACATATATTCGAAATGTGATTTCGAAACGTTAACTCAATTCTTTGGTTCTCTCCCTCACGGGCGGACGCGAATACTCGAATAGCGTTGCTACATTAAGGCGGTTCCCTGAGCCAAGAGGCGAAAAATCTCCTTATATGATCATGTTTTTCTAAGAGGCGTTGATATTCGTAGACGTGGAAAAATTTATGTAGTTCTTGACTGTATTATCTTTAATATCATAGCTTCCGATACACGAATTATGACACTTCGCTCGATACAATTAATTCCCAAAGTAACCTCTAACTCGGACTTTTAATCCAACTTTACTCGGTTATTTATTATGTGATACTATAAACAAAAAAAGAAGAAAAAACAGTAATTAAATAATAATTTAAATAAATAATTAAATAGTAATTTAATAGCTTTCGAATTTCGATATTGTAGGGTAACGTTTTTAAAATAAATAAAATTCGATCAAAATGGACACTTGGCGCGCATGCTCTTTCCCGTCTCTTGCGAAATGTGACAGAGACAGCGGCAAACCGATGGAACGGCCTTAAGGGCCCTCCACACACTCATGCGCGAATCACGGCGTTAAGCCGCGAACGCGAATGTGGAGTCGATTTCGCTGAATAGCGAACTAGACTCCACACTCGCGTTCGCGGCTTCGCGCCGTGATTCGCGCATGAGTGTGGAGTGTACTTTTCATTACTTAAGATTTACTTATCATGTTTCCGAACGATCGCGGTCGCTACGTCAAGTGAAGGCAAGAGGTAAATGTTTGTTTTTATCACACAGTTTTTTCTCTGAAAAACAACATAATAGTCGAAAAGAACCGAAAATTCAATAATAGTTATATTACGTCGAGAGATGACACCGTTCAGCATTGAACAAGAAGAGCAGTAGTGTCGCGACGATGTCTCTGTTCCCGGCTTACAGTCAGGAGGCCGCCTCCTCGAGCCCGTGCGAGGCTGATGCCGGCGCTGCGATGTGCTGGGCAGACTCAAGTCCGGCCGAGGGCGACGCCGCGATGGTGCCCTGCGGCGAGGCCGAGCGCGAGCTGCTGGAGTCTAGCGACAGCGAGCCGGAGACGGCGTCCGTGCCCGCGCCGCGCGCCGAGCCCGAACCGGACTACTATGTGGACCGGCGCTTCGACGGCGGCAATCTGCGCGTCTCCACCATCTACTACCCCGGCCGTCCGCAGTATGTCACCACACTTATTACTGCTTTCCTTAACTTTTAATTATCTTCTGGTCTAAACATGACAATATTAATTTCATTAAAATTTAAACCATATTGCCAGAATTTGGGTTTGTTATTGCAGTGTATATCAGCGCAGTGTATGCAATGTTGTGTTACTCCACTCTTGTTTCTGAAAGAAAAACCGGCCAAGTGCGAGTCTGACTCGCGCACGAAGGGTTCCGTATCATAACGCAAAAAACGTCAAAAAATCACGTTTGTTGTATTGTATGGGAGCCCCACTTAAATATTTATTTTATTCTGTTTTTAGTTCTGAGATACAGCCTGGTGACAGACAGACAGACGGACAGCGGAGTCTTCGTAATAGGGTCCCGTTTTTACCCTTTGGGTACGGAACCCTAAAAACTAAAATCAATAAAGTTATACAACATAAAATTACAATTACATTCTAGACTGGATAGGCGCTCTAACATGAAGCTGCATTCTAGTGCTTGTGAGCAGGAAGAAAGGACTTTATTTGTTTAGCTTTCTTATATTTGTATAAAATTCAAGTATGTATCATAAAAAAAACCAAAGAATCATGTGTACAAGAAAAGCGTATGTTCTTAAGAATCTTACGCCCTTTTGACGGTACCACTATTGTACCAAAAAAAGTTAGTACTGAGGCCATTAGGTATCTAGGGAGGGACATTATGTGACCTCAACAATGAACTTTCGTAGAAAACAGTCTCATCGAATCGAGGGGACTAATTGATGCGTCCACATGCAGTTATAATTTGATTAAACAAACTAGCACTTAAATACATGCGAATCACTAAAATGCATTTTTTAAGCAAATATTTTATGGTTTTGCGAGAAATAACATACAACAATGTTATTAATAGACCATATTTCCTAAATTAACAAGGAAATTTCCCTGCAATTTATGAGAGTTTTGCGGTAATTTATGGAAACTTACAAAAAAATCATGAAATTCAAGTGAAATGATCCCGGTTTTAACATAAGGACCTTAACTTTCTTAAATATTTCACCATAAGAAATAAATCTAGTTTCTATACAAATAACACACGCTTCATAACTTGCCATACATAAATTGCCAGTTTTGGTAATGTTACCATAACATCTCTCAATCAGAAATATTCTCGGCAATAGGAATGTTGACATGAATCGCGAATATATAAAATGTTATGTTTTTACCATAGCAGGGAATATTAGAATGCTGAAAATCATATTATGTAAGTGTAAATTTAGCGGAGGTGACGCTCAATAGAATGGGAGTAAGTGAGGCGCACTTGGCCAAAATGCAACAGGGTGACAGTTCTCCGGTTTCGTCATTTTTCCTTCGACCTACTGACACTCACGAGGTAGCCTCTTTTATTAGACAATTAAAGGCTGGTACTTCCCCGGGATTAGACGGCATCACACCAGATATATTAAAAATGACTGTGAATAGCGTTTCCGAGCCCATCACTTATTTGTGTAATCTGAGCGTGACTTCCGCTACTTTCCCAAATCTTCTCAAGCTGGCTTCAGTAACACCAATTTACAAGGCAGGTAGTAGAGAACAAGTCACTAACTATAGGCCAATTTCCTTGCTTAGTATAATTGGTAAACTTATTGAGAAAATTATCAATGCACAGTTGTTGCTGTTTCTTCAGCGCAATAACAGCCTGTCACCTAACCAATTTGGCTTTAGACAAAATAGATCCACCGAACAAGGGATTGACCTACTTGTTGGTAAAATAGTAGATTCTTTAGATAAAGGCGAAAAGTGCGTAGGAATATTCTTAGATCTTGCCAAGGCCTTCGATACTGTTTCTATTCCGATCCTATTGGCTAAACTCGAGAGCCTTGGCATCAGGGGACTCGCACTTAAGTGGTTCGAATCTTATTTACGAGATCGTAGGCAGTGTGTCCGGGTGGGAGAACATACCAGCGACTTTGCTAACGTAGATTTTGGGGTCCCCCAGGGAAGTGTACTCGGCCCAACTCTGTTTTTGGCTTATATCAACGGCCTCTGCAACCTTAAACTAAAAAATGCTATAACAATATCATTTGCCGATGATACAGCTAGTCTGGTACGCGGAAAAAGCTGGCCAGAAGTCCAAAGTACCGCGGAGCTTAACTTAAAACTAGTTGTAGAATGGCTCGACTCCAACTTGCTAACATTAAACGTCCAGAAGACCAAATATCTATGTTTCTCGATCGATTCCAGAGGTCAACCTCACGATGGATTTTATATTACGGTTAGACATCAGAATGACGTGCTGTCCGGGTCCTCCAATTTCAGCAGCGCTAGCTTCTTAGAGCGTTCAAACACCATGCGATACCTTGGTGTAATGGTCGATATTCACCTGACTTGGCGGCAGCACATCGAGTCAATTAAAAGCCGTGTTCGTAAGCTCATGTTTGTCTTTCGCACGTTAAGAAATATTGCATATCCTGAACTGTTGAGGACAGTTTACTTCGCTCTTTGTGAATCCGTGCTATGTTACTGCAATTCAGTGTGGGGAGGGGCGGCAAAGACGCACCTCATTACTTTAGAAAGAGCTCAAAGGTCCCTTCTCAAAGTGATTTACCGGAAACCATCACGGTACAGTACTAAAGAACTATACACGCTCGCCAATGTTCTTTCGGTTCGCCAATTATACCTTAGGAAAATCATGTATAATTATGGAAAACTGCATGACAAGATTTTTGAAGCAGATACAAGACGCCGTCAGCGCTGGAAAACCACAAAAACGCGTACAAAATTTGCCCAAAGATTTCACCCCTTCATTTCAGCTTTAGTTATGAAATCATTCTGTAAACTACATCCAATAAAGAAACCTCCTAGCAAACGGTATCTAACTAAGTGGCTTAGTCAACTGGATTACCACGACACTGAATTCCTCCTAAACGTGTTAAAATAATTAAATATTTATATATTACATTCACATCACATATGTTAAATTTTTTATACATTTTTATAAAATAAAAAAAAAATTAAGAAGTATAATTATCCTCTTATTATAAACTTTTTAGTATGCATTTTTACACACTAACACACACACGCACACACACACACACACACGCACACACACACACACACACACACACACACACACACACACACACACACACACAAATACACATACATACAAACAAACACTCGCTCACACGCAGCAACATATATGTTAAAGTATGCACAGCTATCTGTAAGTTTCAAAGTAACTCTCTGTACAATTTGTACCAATATATACCTAGATTAAGAAACTAGTATAACGAAACTGGGTCCTGTAACACAGGGTTTCCTAGCTCAGGACACAGGGTCGTGATTTATTGTATACTCAAATTTGCACAATAAATCTTTTTTCATTTTTTTCATTTTTTTCAAATATGCGTAATAAATAAATTAAAAATAATCAAAAGTTTTTAAAATGATGTGCAGAGCATCACGTGACTGCAAATGCAAATCGGAGCGCGTAACGTCACTGCATGCGAAACACGCACAGACAAACAATTTTTTTTTGCAATAATTACGTGTCTATATATAAAATGAAAACAGTTCTAAAAAAATATTGTCTACATCCCTATTTCCCATCACTAGTACCAGCATCCGCTGCATGTCTAAAACGAAATAAAAAATATGACATTTCATCAGCCAAAATTAATAAAACAGTTAAGTTTTATTTCATCGTTTTGGGGTGGGTGGGTCCCATAGTCAAAGCTGTTCACTGTGACCTTAATATTTACCTTGCATAATATGCCTAAAGTGTAATTTGATTGGTAAGGATGCACCGATGCAGAGACACATAATGTTGAATAAATATGTTTAATCAGATACAACAGCCCAGAGTTCCACCTGGCACTCGGTCTGAAGCGCACGGCGGCGGGGCACAGGAAGCGTACGCGTCGCTACTGGGAGGCGAAGGTCGACGGCAGGGGCGGGGGCGGGGGCGGGGGCGGGGAGGGCCCGCAGGCGGAGGGGGAGGGGGAGCGCGGCGCCGCGCTGCGCCGGGCGCTCGTTGATAACCCAAGGGACGTGGAGCTGTGGCTGCAGTACATCGACTATCAGGTGCGACATTAGTTAGCCTTTTTTTCCGTTATCTATCTTCTGTTCCCCTAAATTCGTTAGTTTATGTTATCAAAGTATTTCTACATACATATAACAAACATTGATAATCACGCCTATTTCCCGGAGGGGTAGGCAGAGATCACGGATTGCTATGATCCTGGCATACCTCTTTCGCTTCCTTCACTTTCATAACATTCCTCATACACGTTCGCCGGTTTAGGGTGCTCTTGACCTGGCCTTTCTTCAGGATTTCCCCGATCTGATCAGAGAAAGTCCGCCGAGGTCTGCCCCTTCCAACTCCCGTTTCTACCTCTCCCTTGTACACTCTCTTTGTTAGCCTTCTTTCACTCATTCTTTGCACGTGTCCAAACCATCTCAACATACCTTTCTCAATTTTCGTCACTACATCTTCGTTCAGTCCACACTTTTCCCTTATTTTTTTTTTTATACACCAACACCCCTCTATGCACAGCCAACCGTGCTTTTTGCGACACCTGGCTGCTCATAAAAGCTTTAAGTGCCCCATTCACTCGATTTCCAGCATTCACTCTCCTTTCAATGTCTTCATCATGCTTACCGTCACAAACTTTTCACTTGTTCTACTCTTTCTTGACCAATCAAAATTTCACAATTTGTCATATATTTTTCTTTTTCGAATACCATTACTTTCGTCTCGCCAAAGATAGATATAACTCTGTAATAGATGGATAGTCTAAGGAAAAAACGTGCCTCGAAAATCAAGAAAATTTGATTCTCGTTCAGAGGGCGCTACTAGCTTTGGCCTACTGTCGTATAGACGGCGTTGACGGTTTCGTTTGTTATTTAACAATTTTAACGCATGTCAGTGAAAAAACATGGGTCTAAATTATAAAAATCATTAATGCAAATAAAAACAAATCATTTATCCATATTTGAATATATTTTATCGTATTTTTATAAATCTTCATTTTTAGTTTTAAAGTGTGTCGACAGATGGCAGTGAATTTGGGGTTACAAAATTTACTATGACAGTACCGCTCTAGTATAAGTTACTCTATGGTCTCGCTTACATTTATTTTCATACCTTTCCTTTCAAAAGATCCATGCATTCTAGTGATTCTAGTTACCATCTATCGAATATATCGATCGCACAGTGGTGACCTGGAGACAACCAGGCTGTTCCAACAACTCACGGAGGCGGCGGAAGTTGCACAGCAACGATACCCGCGAGCACAGTTGGTTTTTCTGGGAGACTTCAATGCCCACCATGAGGAGTGGTTGTGCCCATACCAGTTTACTGACCATGCTGGGAGAGAGGCCCGCAAGTTTGCATTATCTCTCGATCTCACCCAACTGGTCGACCAGCCAACTCGTGTTCCGGACGTTGCTGGCCACACACCCAATTGCTTGGACCTTCTGCTGACAACAGACCCAGACAGGTACAATGTGTCTGTGTCATCCCCCTTGGGAACCTCTGACCACTGTCTGGTGAAATCTGTGTCGTTCCATTCCCCGCAGGATCGTAGCCCTAGAGGCTCACGGCGAGTGTGGCGATACAAGTCAGCAGACTGGGATGAGATGCGGCACTTCTTTGCGTCTTATCCTTGGCAGCAAACCTGTTTCATCAGTGATGATCCGTCGATCTGTGCGAATGCTATCACCGATGTGTTGCGTCTGGGCATGGAATACTATATTCCCTACTCAGACGTAGCAACCGGAGGCACAGCTCGTCCATGGTTCAACGCCGAGTGTGACCGGGCAGAAGCCCTTAAGCACGCGGCTTATTTATCGTGGGCTGATGCTCGTAGTCGTAAAGATCCGGATGTACAGGCAAAGAAGCAGTCGTTCAATAGAGCAGCTAAGTCTTGCAAGAAGGTTATACGGAAAGCCCGATTTCTTCACGTTCGCCGTGTAGGCGCCAAGCTAGCCTCTTACCCGTCAGGGAGTAAGGCGTTTTGGTCGCTGGCAAAGTCGGTTGAGTCGAATTTCTGTCGCCCCTCTTTACCTCCATTGCTGAGGCCAGATGGATCACTGGCGCATACAGCGAAAGACAAGGCAAACCTGTTTGCCTCTCTTTTCGCAGAAAATTCGCGTCTAGACGCTGGCGTCGCTAAGCCTCCCTCCTTGCCTACCTTTGGTGCTTCAATGCCCGAAGTAAAAATACACCAAAGGGAGGTATTGAAAGCACTGCGCTGTCTAGACGTGAACAAAGCTAGTGGTCCTGATGGAGTTCCAGCGATTGTGTTGAAAACTTGTGCGCCTGAGTTGTCTCCAGTACTGACACGCCTGTATCGTCTTTCCCTGAGGTCGGGTCAAGTCCCCGAGTCGTGGAAGCTTGCAAACGTACAGCCTGTACCTAAGAAGGGTAGTCGTGCTGACCCGTCAAATTATCGACCTATCGCGATCACCTCCATACTTTGTAAGATTATGGAGCGTGTTCTGAACACCAAGCTCCTGGCATATCTCGAAGGTAACGATCTCCTCAGTGATCGGCAATACGGTTTTCGCCGGAATCGGTCTACTGGGGACCTTCTGATTTATGCCACCCACCTATGGGGCGAGGCCATCGAGAGACATGGTGAGGCTATCGCCGTGTCCCTCGACATTTCCAAGGCTTTTGACAGAGTCTGGCACGACAGCCTAATTAGCAAGCTTTCCGCGTATGGGATCTCCTCTGGCCTGCGCTCCTGGATCACTGATTTCCTGAGGGACCGATCTATTCGAGTTGTCCTAGATGGATGCTCGTCTGATCTTTTGGCTATTAATGCCGGGGTACCTCAGGGTTCAGTCCTCTCCGCGACCCTCTTTCTGCTGCACATCAACGATCTGCTCAAGCCCGGTATCTTTGGGTACGCGGATGACAGCACGGTTACGGAGAGATACCTTGGTGACGCGAGGGTCAGTGTAGCTGACACCAAGATCCTCAGGGAGACCATGGTGGAGCGATTGAATCTGTCCTTGGATGCCGTGTCCGAATGGGGCGAGGCCAACTTGGTTGGATTCAACGCCACTAAAACACAGGCGTGTCTTTTCACTGCAAAACGGAGCCAGTTTACCTTGGCTCCCACTTTCCGAAATGTGTCCCTTCCCGTGACCAACACTTTAGAGCTTCTCGGTCTAAGTTTAAAATCAAACTTAAACTTCGGGTCGACTATTGAGTCTAGGGCTAAAACTGCTGCCAAAAAACTTGGTGTCCTATTTAAGGTGAAGCGGTATTTCACGCCGAATCAGCTTCTCTCCCTATACCAAGCACAGGTACGCTCGTGCATGGAATACTGCTCCCACCTATGGGACGGTTCTGCCAAATATCAGCTGGCGGCCCTGGACTCGGTAGAGCGCCGGGCTCATAGACTCTTTGGTGATGATCCATCGGTCAAGTCAAGGATACAGAGCCTTGAGCATCGCCGTCGAGTCGCTTGCCTATCGGTGTTCTATCGGATACATTTCGGGGAGTGCGCACAGGAACTGCACGACCTGATCCCACCTTCCCCTTTCCATCATCGGACATCCAGGCGCGGGGAGCGTATGCACCCGTTCGTGGTCCACATTCCATTCGTTCGGACGAAACGTTTTGCCTCCTCCTTTTTGGTACGGACGGCTAAGGAATGGAATGCGCTCCCGCCATCTGTATTCCCTGATCAATATGACCTCGGTCTCTTTAAAACAAGAGTGAATAGGCTGTTACTGAACCGGTGAGCTCCATCTTAGGCCCTGTCTTCACTTTCCATCAGGTGTGACTAGGGCCAATCGCCGATCAGTTTATAATAAAAAAAAAAAAAAAATCTGCAACTGCAAACTATTGCAAACTGCAAAGTATTTCTATTTGACTAATTTGTAACAGATGAAGAAAAAGTTGACAAATTATACCCCATTCAGTAAAGTACACAGACTCTTGCCGAGCAATAGAGAGGAATCGATTGAGGATATACCTAACCGTTAAGTATAGGTATAATTAGAGTCGTCCTGTGTAGGAATGGGTGCACGGCGCGGAGGCGGCGCGCGCGGCGAGCGAGGCGGCGGCGGCGCGCGCGCCCGACGCATGCGCGCTGCGGGCGCGGCGGCTCGCGCTGCTGCGGCGCACCGAGGCCGCGCAGGACTACGTCACGAGGCTACGCGACGAGCTCGCGCAAGGTACTAGTATACGGGATTTTGTTTGCACCACTTGGCCGGGGGTCGGTTGGGATAATAGCAACTTAAGTAGTGTCTGTGCGCCGGTTAAAATCAGTCGGCGGCGGTTACGATCAGCGAAAGTAAAAACATGGAAGACCATCTTCAAACCAAATATCCGCTTGAAATTAAAAAAATAAATACGCATGCTTACCAGCTACACTATTTTCAATCAATAAATCATCGCATTTATTATACTTGTTTTACATACATTTTTAAATAAAATTGACATAAAGATGATGTGTCCGTATGCCGATGTAATGTGTCCACAGAGAAAGATCCGTCCGTATCGGCGGAGCTGTGGTGTCGCCTGGTGTCGGCGTTGGCGTGCGAGCCGATGGCCGGAGTGTCGGGCGCCGGCGCCGCCGCCGCCGCCGCCGCGCGCGCCTGTCGCCGCCTGCCCGCCGCCTACCCCAACATACTGTACACGTACGGTGAGTGCTGGCGCTGAGTGATGGCCGGAGTGTCGGGCGCGCGCCTGTCGCCGCCTGCCCGCCGCCTACCCCAACATACTGTACACGTACGGTGAGTGCTGGCGCTGAGTGATGGCCGGAGTGTCGGGCGCGCGCCTGTCGCCGCCTGCCCGCCGCCTACCCCAACATACTGTACACGTACGGTGAGTGCTGGCGCTGAGTGATGGCCGGAGTGTCGGGCGCGCGCCTGTCGCCGCCTGCCCGCCGCCTACCCCAACATACTGTACACGTACGGTGAGTGCTGGCGCTGAGTGATGGCCGGAGTGTCGGGCGCGCGCCTGTCGCCGCCTGCCCGCCGCCTACCCCAACATACTGTACACGTACGGTGAGTGCTGGCGCTGAGTGATGGCCGGAGTGTCGGGCGCGCGCCTGTCGCCGCCTGCCCGCCGCCTACCCCAACATACTGTACACGTACGGTGAGTGCTGGCGCTGAGTGATGGCCGGAGTGTCGGGCGCGCGCCTGTCGCCGCCTGCCCGCCGCCTACCCCAACATACTGTACACGTACGGTGAGTGCTGGCGCTGAGTGATGGCCGGAGTGTCGGGCGCGCGCCTGTCGCCGCCTGCCCGCCGCCTACCCCAACATACTGTACACGTACGGTGAGTGCTGGCGCTGAGTGATGGCCGGAGTGTCGGGCGCGCGCCTGTCGCCGCCTGCCCGCCGCCTACCCCAACATACTGTACACGTACGGTGAGTGCTGGCGCTGAGTGATGGCCGGAGTGTCGGGCGCGCGCCTGTCGCCGCCTGCCCGCCGCCTACCCCAACATACTGTACACGTACGGTGAGTGCTGGCGCTGAGTGATGGCCGGAGTGTCGGGCGCGCGCCTGTCGCCGCCTGCCCGCCGCCTACCCCAACATACTGTACACGTACGGTGAGTGCTGGCGCTGAGTGATGGCCGGAGTGTCGGGCGCGCGCCTGTCGCCGCCTGCCCGCCGCCTACCCCAACATACTGTACACGTACGGTGAGTGCTGGCGCTGAGTGATGGCCGGAGTGTCGGGCGCGCGCCTGTCGCCGCCTGCCCGCCGCCTACCCCAACATACTGTACACGTACGGTGAGTGCTGGCGCTGAGTGATGGCCGGAGTGTCGGGCGCGCGCCTGTCGCCGCCTGCCCGCCGCCTACCCCAACATACTGTACACGTACGGTGAGTGCTGGCGCTGAGTGATGGCCGGAGTGTCGGGCGCGCGCCTGTCGCCGCCTGCCCGCCGCCTACCCCAACATACTGTACACGTACGGTGAGTGCTGGCGCTGAGTGATGGCCGGAGTGTCGGGCGCGCGCCTGTCGCCGCCTGCCCGCCGCCTACCCCAACATACTGTACACGTACGGTGAGTGCTGGCGCTGAGTGATGGCCGGAGTGTCGGGCGCGCGCCTGTCGCCGCCTGCCCGCCGCCTACCCCAACATACTGTACACGTACGGTGAGTGCTGGCGCTGAGTGATGGCCGGAGTGTCGGGCGCGCGCCTGTCGCCGCCTGCCCGCCGCCTACCCCAACATACTGTACACGTACGGTGAGTGCTGGCGCTGAGTGATGGCCGGAGTGTCGGGCGCGCGCCTGTCGCCGCCTGCCCGCCGCCTACCCCAACATACTGTACACGTACGGTGAGTGCTGGCGCTGAGTGATGGCCGGAGTGTCGGGCGCGCGCCTGTCGCCGCCTGCCCGCCGCCTACCCCAACATACTGTACACGTACGGTGAGTGCTGGCGCTGAGTGATGGCCGGAGTGTCGGGCGCGCGCCTGTCGTCGCCTGCCCGCCGCCTACCCCAACATACTGTACACGTACGGTGAGTGCTGGCGCTGAGTGATGGCCGGAGTGTCGGGCGCGCGCCTGTCGCCGCCTGCCCGCCGCCTACCCCAACATACTGTACACGTACGGTGAGTGCTGGCGCTGAGTGATGGCCGGAGTGTCGGGCGCGCGCCTGTCGCCGCCTGCCCGCCGCCTACCCCAACATACTGTACACGTACGGTGAGTGCTGGCGCTGAGTGATGGCCGGAGTGTCGGGCGCGCGCCTGTCGCCGCCTGCCCGCCGCCTACCCCAACATACTGTACACGTACGGTGAGTGCTGGCGCTGAGTGATGGCCGGAGTGTCGGGCGCGGGCCCGCCGTCGCTTTATTAATTTTGCTTAGTTATTAGCGAATAAATTAATCATCAATCATTGACAGCGGTAATAAATGACTCAAAAACGTTACGTGTGTAGGCTCGGTGGTGCGCGCGGCCGGGCTGTGGGAGACGCTGGTGCTGCTGCTGGAGCTGGTGCTGGCCGCCGCGCCCGTCGCGCCCCCCGCCCCGCCCGCCCCCTTCCCCCCGCCCCGCGACCCGCGCCTAGAGCAGGCGGCCGAGCAGCGCCTGCAAGACTACGAGGACAAGGTCCGTAGCTAACTAGGTACTCTCGGCGGGAGTCGGGTCGGTCGACAAGTCGCCACTCTGTTATTCGGTCGGCATATACTCCTTCAGGTGGCGAACAGCGGTCTCCCGTCCGGCGCGGTGTGGGCGCGGGTGGAGCGCGCGCGCGGCGCGGCGCACTGGCGGCCGACGCGCGCCGACGCCGACGCCGACGCCGACCCGCAACGCGCGCCGGCGTTGGCCGACGTCGCCGACCTCGTGCTGCCGTGCGCGGACCCCGCCGCACTGTTCTTGCTATTGGTTAATGCGTTACGGTATGTCACGTCGAATATTAACTTTAGGTGTACACGTAACCGACCAACAAACTAACAACGCGATAAAGTCTTTGCGAGTCGATTTTAACCCGCTTCTAATAGTCGTAATATCGATTTGGAACTTTGCGAATATCTATACGTATATAATACAGATTATAATACGATAGAATAATTCGGGACCGTCGAGTCGATCCGACGATGAGACCTAAAAGATGGATAGTGAAACTCTTCACTGACCACTAGTAGAGCTCTCAAGATCGAACTCGCGACTCATTAGCGGTCGGCAATAATTAAATGTGCTTATTCTGTAGAGTTTTTCAATGAAAGTTTAGGAAGAATATTCCGTTTGCACTTGCAGTCTAGCGAAGGTTCCGTTGCTCCCCGGCGCACAATACGTGCACTCGGCGGCGGGCGCGGGCGCGGGCGCGGGCGCGGGCGCCGACGAGTGGGACTGCGGGGAGGCGCTGCTGGCGCTAGCGAGCGCTACCCGGCGCGTGCCCGCCACGCACGCGGCACACACCGCGCCCGGCGCCGCCCGGGAGCTACTGAGGCTCGCCGTCGACCCGCCGCACTACTTCAGCGACGACTACGGTACGTTAATAATGCCGCCCGGCCCAAGCGTCTCCATGCACCGCGCCCCGACCGGCTCCACAGGGCTCTGTGGCGATGGGGCTAGGCACCGGCAGGCGCGGGGGCGGGGGCGAGTCCGTGCGCCTCTAGTAGCCGCCGCCCGGTTCTGTTACGTTTTACTTGTACAATGTTTTACATCAGCATTGCACTCGTCCGAAGCCGGGGCGGGTCGCCGGTTAATTATATTATATTTAGTGTGATCGTGTCTGATCGTTTTTAATGTTTACGTTTCGCGTGCAGGGTACCGCAGTTGGGTGGAAGCGTTGTGGGAGGCGGCGCTGGCGGCGGCGACCGGCGACGGCGTGGTGGCGCTGCTGTGCTGGCGACTGCGGTGGCTGCTCTCGCAGCTGCTGCTGCTGCCCGTACGTACCGGACATAAATATTAGTTCGAAACGTGGATAGAATCGGTCCGCGAATATTTGCAAACGGTGATCGGTTTTTTATCGATTGGCCGGTTGATGATAAAAATGATAAAATATGTGTTCAGGAGTCGCCGGAGAGCGCGACGGAGGCGCGGCGCATCCGCGACTCGGCGCAGGCGACCCTCAAGCGCTGGGGCGGCGCGCACGCGCTGGCGTTCGCGCTGTTCGCGCGCCTGGCGCACTGGGCGGCCGTGCGCGGCGGGGGCGGGGGCGCGGGCGGGGGCGGGGGCGGGGGCGGGGGCGGGAGGCAGGACGCCGGGCGCCGCGCCGCGACGGTCGCGCTGCGGGCCGCGCTGCAGGACGCCGCCGTGCCCACCGCACATCTGCTGTACATCGCCAGGTAACCGCAACGTTGACGTCGTTCGCGCAGTTCGCGCGCCTGCGAAAGCGAAAAGATTCGCTTTGCCGCCTTTTTTTTTTTTATTAAAACAGAGAAGTGTATTTTTCCGCTGAAAATACGCCGACCTATTTGAGACACCTAAATAGTAGCGGGACCGACATTATAATAATAAGTATCGATCGTCCCTTCGGGCCGTTTAATGGACTGAGCCTTCAGTCGATACGACCGGTTCGACTTTTCAAAGTTTTGGAACTCGACAAATAATGGAATTTTTATGCAACACTGCAGTCCCGAAATCGTGACCGCGGCGTTTTTAATTTTTAAATTTTTTCACCGACCGTAAACTGCGCACCTAGCGACCTATTTTTTAACCGGCAACGTCGGCTTCGCCGTAAAATTTTGAGAAAATAAATGAATAGTATGTACCGGAACGGCAGAATCGTGGACGAGGTGCACGGCGGCGCGTGCGGCGTGCTGTCGGCGGCCGGCGCGCGCGCGCTCGCCAGCGCCGTGCTGCGCCGCGCGCTGCCCGCCGGGGACGTCGCCGACGCCGACGCCGACGCCGACGCCGACGCCGACGCCGACGCCGACCTGCTGCGGGAGGCCAGAGAGGAGGTACGCATCTATAAATCGAACGGTCCTCTATCGTTACCCAACGTTCCTACTGTTTTGTCAAATTATCTATTGGAAACCCACCTTACAAACGGTCAATTTAAAAGCTTCAAAATATACATGTCTTCATTTACACATCGCTTAGTGTTCGGGGAGAGTTCGAAAAGCGAATGTATAAACTCGCAGGAAACACTAATCGACGTGTAGCAGCCGGGCCCGGAGGTGCATTCTCTCTCTGAAGGACCGCGATCGTTTTGAAATACGTCCCTCTGTTTTTTTCACATAGTGCGACCGGCGCTGCGCGTCAATCGAGGAGGAGCTGGCGACGTCGGAGTCGCCCCCCTCGCCCCCGGCCGCGCTCGGGTGCGGCGCGCGGCTGCTGCGCGCGCTGCTGCCCGCCGCCGCCGAGTGGGGCGCCGCGCGGGCGCTGCTCGCCGACCCGGCGCGCCGCCACAGCCTGCTGCAGCGGCTGCTGGTGAGACCATGTTAGCCTGTGTCGCTGGCGACGTCGGAGTCGCCCCCCTCGCCCCCGGCCGCGCTCGGGTGCGGCGCGCGGCTGCTGCGCGCGCTGCTGCCCGCCGCCGCCGAGTGGGGCGCCGCGCGGGCGCTGCTCGCCGACCCGGCGCGCCGCCACAGCCTGCTGCAGCGGCTGCTGGTGAGACCATGTTAGCCTGTGTCGCTGGCGACGTCGGAGTCGCCCCCCTCGCCCCCGGCCGCGCTCGGGTGCGGCGCGCGGCTGCTGCGCGCGCTGCTGCCCGCCGCCGCCGAGTGGGGCGCCGCGCGGGCGCTGCTCGCCGACCCGGCGCGCCGCCACAGCCTGCTGCAGCGGCTGCTGGTGAGACCATGTTAGCCTGTGTCGCTGGCGACGTCGGAGTCGCCCCCCTCGCCCCCGGCCGCGCTCGGGTGCGGCGCGCGGCTGCTGCGCGCGCTGCTGCCCGCCGCCGCCGAGTGGGGCGCCGCGCGGGCGCTGCTCGCCGACCCGGCGCGCCGCCACAGCCTGCTGCAGCGGCTGCTGGTGAGACCATGTTAGCCTGTGTCGCTGGCGACGTCGGAGTCGCCCCCCTCGCCCCCGGCCGCGCTCGGGTGCGGCGCGCGGCTGCTGCGCGCGCTGCTGCCCGCCGCCGCCGAGTGGGGCGCCGCGCGGGCGCTGCTCGCCGACCCGGCGCGCCGCCACAGCCTGCTGCAGCGGCTGCTGGTGAGACCATGTTAGCCTGTGTCGCTGGCGACGTCGGAGTCGCCCCCCTCGCCCCCGGCCGCGCTCGGGTGCGGCGCGCGGCTGCTGCGCGCGCTGCTGCCCGCCGCCGCCGAGTGGGGCGCCGCGCGGGCGCTGCTCGCCGACCCGGCGCGCCGCCACAGCCTGCTGCAGCGGCTGCTGGTGAGACCATGTTAGCCTGTGTCGCTGGCGACGTCGGAGTCGCCCCCCTCGCCCCCGGCCGCGCTCGGGTGCGGCGCGCGGCTGCTGCGCGCGCTGCTGCCCGCCGCCGCCGAGTGGGGCGCCGCGCGGGCGCTGCTCGCCGACCCGGCGCGCCGCCACAGCCTGCTGCAGCGGCTGCTGGTGAGACCATGTTAGCCTGTGTCGCTGGCGACGTCGGAGTCGCCCCCCTCGCCCCCGGCCGCGCTCGGGTGCGGCGCGCGGCTGCTGCGCGCGCTGCTGCCCGCCGCCGCCGAGTGGGGCGCCGCGCGGGCGCTGCTCGCCGACCCGGCGCGCCGCCACAGCCTGCTGCAGCGGCTGCTGGTGAGACCATGTTAGCCTGTGTCGCTGGCGACGTCGGAGTCGCCCCCCTCGCCCCCGGCCGCGCTCGGGTGCGGCGCGCGGCTGCTGCGCGCGCTGCTGCCCGCCGCCGCCGAGTGGGGCGCCGCGCGGGCGCTGCTCGCCGACCCGGCGCGCCGCCACAGCCTGCTGCAGCGGCTGCTGGTGAGACCATGTTAGCCTGTGTCGCTGGCGACGTCGGAGTCGCCCCCCTCGCCCCCGGCCGCGCTCGGGTGCGGCGCGCGGCTGCTGCGCGCGCTGCTGCCCGCCGCCGCCGAGTGGGGCGCCGCGCGGGCGCTGCTCGCCGACCCGGCGCGCCGCCACAGCCTGCTGCAGCGGCTGCTGGTGAGACCATGTTAGCCTGTGTCGCTGGCGACGTCGGAGTCGCCCCCCTCGCCCCCGGCCGCGCTCGGGTGCGGCGCGCGGCTGCTGCGCGCGCTGCTGCCCGCCGCCGCCGAGTGGGGCGCCGCGCGGGCGCTGCTCGCCGACCCGGCGCGCCGCCACAGCCTGCTGCAGCGGCTGCTGGTGAGACCATGTTAGCCTGTGTCGCTGGCGACGTCGGAGTCGCCCCCCTCGCCCCCGGCCGCGCTCGGGTGCGGCGCGCGGCTGCTGCGCGCGCTGCTGCCCGCCGCCGCCGAGTGGGGCGCCGCGCGGGCGCTGCTCGCCGACCCGGCGCGCCGCCACAGCCTGCTGCAGCGGCTGCTGGTGAGACCATGTTAGCCTGTGTCGCTGGCGACGTCGGAGTCGCCCCCCTCGCCCCCGGCCGCGCTCGGGTGCGGCGCGCGGCTGCTGCGCGCGCTGCTGCCCGCCGCCGCCGAGTGGGGCGCCGCGCGGGCGCTGCTCGCCGACCCGGCGCGCCGCCACAGCCTGCTGCAGCGGCTGCTGGTGAGACCATGTTAGCCTGTGTCGCTGGCGACGTCGGAGTCGCCCCCCTCGCCCCCGGCCGCGCTCGGGTGCGGCGCGCGGCTGCTGCGCGCGCTGCTGCCCGCCGCCGCCGAGTGGGGCGCCGCGCGGGCGCTGCTCGCCGACCCGGCGCGCCGCCACAGCCTGCTGCAGCGGCTGCTGGTGAGACCATGTTAGCCTGTGTCGCTGGCGACGTCGGAGTCGCCCCCCTCGCCCCCGGCCGCGCTCGGGTGCGGCGCGCGGCTGCTGCGCGCGCTGCTGCCCGCCGCCGCCGAGTGGGGCGCCGCGCGGGCGCTGCTCGCCGACCCGGCGCGCCGCCACAGCCTGCTGCAGCGGCTGCTGGTGAGACCATGTTAGCCTGTGTCGCTGGCGACGTCGGAGTCGCCCCCCTCGCCCCCGGCCGCGCTCGGGTGCGGCGCGCGGCTGCTGCGCGCGCTGCTGCCCGCCGCCGCCGAGTGGGGCGCCGCGCGGGCGCTGCTCGCCGACCCGGCGCGCCGCCACAGCCTGCTGCAGCGGCTGCTGGTGAGACCATGTTAGCCTGTGTCGCTGGCAACTAACATTATTCACAAACTATGCATTTTGACAAGCTATGGTGGTGGGTCGTTAATTGAGTCGTTAGCGTATTTGGGAGTAGCAATTTTTAACATATATTATTTTATTGTAAAATTCTTAAATTCCAACGTTTCAGCAACAACGTTTTAGCAATTTAGAGATGTCATCGTTAATGGTCGATCGTAACATCGGCAGGCCTCCCCCGCCGGCTCGGGCTGCGCGGCGCGCTGGCGCGAGCAGCAGGCGGCGGCGCTGGCGCTGCGCACGCGGCGCGGCACCGCGGCCGCCAGGGAGCTGTCGCGCCGCTACCCCAACAACGCGGTGTTGGCCCTAGGTTCATTCTATTTCATACCATGCATTTTTAGGGTTCCGTATCCGAAGGGTAAAAACGGAACCCTATTACTGAGACTCCGCCGTTCGTCTGTCTGTCACCAGACTGTATCTCGCGAACCGTGATAGCTAGACGGATGAAATTTTCACAGATGATGTATTTCTGTTGCCGCTATAACGACAAATACTAAAAAGTACGGAACCCTCGGTGCGCGAGTCCGACTCGCACTTGGCCGGTTTTTTAAATTATTTATTTTTAAATTATTTATTTATGCGATAGCATATTCATAATAATATCACTGTATCGATTGATGTATTTTATTAATAAGTTTTGTTTTTCTTAGCTCAGTATACTAAGAGTATTGAATTGTGTGTATTTGATAAGTAGGTATTCACATTTTGAAATTAGTATTAGTTGAATACGTTGTAAAATTTTAGTGCTAACCACCAATTATGTGTTAACTTGTTGCTATTGGTGGGAACCTGTAATTGGCTTTTTATTATTTACTTATATAACTATTGTATAATTGATAGCTGTTGGTTCTCCGAAAATAAATAAATAAATAAATAAAATGAATTTATTCGGTAAAGCCTGACCAGGAATACCGCGCCACGATCACGCGCCATGTTGCGGAATTTTATTGGAACTAATTTTTTCATACTATACTAAACGTCACCATATACATGAGAATGAACGGCACCCTCCCGACAATGATTATATATTACCGGTCAGGTTTTACGTGTTTTACGCGGGTTTACCTGTGCGTTTAGTATAAAAAGGAAATGACACGTATTTATGAATGTAGCGTCGAGCGGCACGCCGCTGTGGTCGAACGCGGCGGCGGGCGACTGCAGCCTGCCGGCGGCGCGCGCGCTCGGCGCCGCGTGGCCGGCGTTACTCGCCGCCGCCGCCGCCGCCGCCGCCGACGCCGACGCGCGCCCGCCGACCGCCGCCGCCGCCGCCGCCGCCGCCGCCGGAGCGCTAGCGCGGCGCCTGCGCAGACACGGCGCCGAGCCCGCCGGCGCCGCGCTGCCCTGGGCGCTGCGGCTCGAGGCGGAGGCGCGCGCGCCGCGGCCGCGCCTCGAGGCCGTCGCGCACGCCGCCATGGACGTGCTGCCCCACCACAAGGTACGTGGCTGTGTCGCCCCAAATACGACACTCACTATTTTATACAACATGTAAAAATTCGATCGTTGTCATCTACAGACTGTAGGTATTACCATAGAGTAACTTGGAGTTATATCTATCTTTGGTATTACATTTTAATGCTCTATTTCCTATTGAAAAACAGACCCGAGGTGATAGAGACACGTTAAGTGATAATGGTATTGAAATGATCGGTGTTATAATATGTGTGTGTGTGTCGGATGCGCAGTGGCTGACGGTGCGGTGCGCGGCGCTCGGCGCGGCGGGCGGCGGCGGCGCGCTGCCCGACGTGCTGCTGGAGCGCGGCCTGCGCCTGCACGCGCTGCCCGACGAGCTGCGCGCGCTGCAGCTGCCGGACCCCCCGCACCCGCACCCGCACCCGCACCCGCACCCGCACCCGCCCCGGGACGAGTAGCGCCCGCACGCGCTCGTCGATGAACTGATGAGCGCGCCCCCGACCCGACGAGTTCCGACCGGCGCGGGCGGCAGACCACAACAAACTATAACTTCGACTTATCTATAGGTCAAATTATAAAGTATTTTCAAGTCAATATTTATTTTATTTCAAGTGCCCGTCACACGCGCCCTACAGACTATATTAGCGAAACCCTAATAACCGGTCTAGTAAATAAAGCAGACCGCCGACACCTTTGTACATGACATCAAATATTTACATTTTCGTCATTTCCGTATACAAACTGCCACCGCATCCTGCTATAAATACAAAACCGAAAATTTGACTTGACGGATGAGCTCTTACAAACAGTTTACAATTATTAAAACTAGATGGCGCCATTAAATAATAACATTCCTAAAATGCTTTTATTATAATTCGATTGTTCATTCTTCCATAGAGTAACTTGTACTAGAGCAGTACTGTCATAGTAAATTTTGTAACCCCAGTAAATTCACTGCCATCTGTCGACACACTTTCAAACTAAAAATGAAGATTTATAAAAATATGATAAAATGTATTTAAATACATTTTATCATATTTTTATCTATAAATGATTTTTTTTATTTGCATTAATTATTTTTATGATTTTGACCCATGTTCTATAACTGATATGCGTTAAAATTGTTAAATAACAAACGAAACCATCAACGCCATCTATAAGACAGTAGGCCAAAGCTAGTAACGCCCTCTGAACGAGAATCAAATTTTCTTGATTTTCGAGGCACGTTTTTTCCTTAGACTGTATCCAATATCCATCTATTTTATGGAGTTATATCTATCTTTGATTCTTCTAATCTCTTTATTTGTAGTAGTTGATTAGAACTAACATACTACTACTGCCATCTAGTGAGGAACAAAAATAATAACCATACGCAACCTACATAGGCCTTCACCTTCAGTGACCACAATAACAAAAAAAACTAATTAACACAAAAGGACTTATTGCACCCAGTAATTGTAGTAATCTACACACAGCCCTGGAAGACTATTAATTCAGCGTACATGCATAAAAGTAGCTTATTATAAATTGCTTCAAAGTCAATAAAACTACTAGGAAGGTCTGTAGAAACAATTATTGTCTCATGTACATTTCCGAAAAGCTAAGAATTACGACGCCTGAAATAAATACCTGCTTCTGTATTTTTTTTCATCCCAGAAATCGCCCTTTAAGGGAGTAAAAAGGGAAGCGTTATTTTTTTTACGGTGAATTGATAAAAAGCTGACTGCATAAAAAATAAGCTACCCACGGAGACGAAGGCGCCGGCAAAAGCTAGTTTAAAATAAAACGTTTACAAGTTTGTACAATTTGACTAGCTACGTATAGGCGTGTATAGGCGTATAGATGTAGTAATTTCGGTATTTTTTTTTCTGTTCTCGATAGCAAGAACAGAAAAAAAAATACCGAAATTACTACATACAATGACATGAACACATATCATTTAAAATAAGGTGAATGTGAACAATAAATCTTTTAATGAGTCCGCTAGGTGGCACTGATCATTCAGATCGCTCCAAATAGATCGCGCTATTAACAATGTTCTACATACAGGGTTACTTTTTAGTCAGTTAACAAAAAAAAACCCTGAATTCAGTATCGTTAATAGAACCCATTTCAATAAAAAAACATGTACTTTTTATTTTTACGATTTATTATTTTTATTCCTAATTTTTTTACAAATTATGCACACCCTACACACAGCTGGTTTTGGGGTCAATTTGAGTTCATGCGCGGCGCATGAGTGAGGGTGTGCGACGGGGGTGCGCGCGGCGGGGGAGGCGGGGAGCGCGCGCGCCGCCTTACCGCCGCCGCTCAGGCGCTCAGTCTCGCGCCGCGCTGTGTGCCGGACGGACCGTCGGTTCATTTTCTCCTCGCTCGCCCAGTCGCCGCTGAGCCGCGAGCCGCGAAACGATGTACTCAAACCGCGAGTTTTATGAAATGGTGAGTGTACGCCAGGGCCGATAACAATCTGAGAGCGGCTCCTAGGTTGTACGAGGCAGAGATTCTGCCCGTGTTAAGAAATACCGGTTTGCCTAATGCGCGTCTCCCAAGTCTGCGTACAATTTTGTCGGCGAGTCAGAGCCTACTGGATTTTGGACAGTTTGCAGTGCTTGCGCATGCTTAAGGTCGTGGAGCACTACGTTTAGCTGTGGAAATTGAAAAGGTGTTAAGTAGGCTAATTTCGCTAACAACCCGAGGGCCAGCACAAATGACGCAGCACGGCGTTTCGATGTGAGCCAGTAATTTGGAATCAATTTAAAACCGCCGGGACCAAATTTAACCCATCAAGGAGTGGGGGGGGGGACGCTCCGCCTGCGCGGCGAAGAACAAAAGCGGCCATCTTTGAACTCTGCTTACACCGCACAGCTCCCCGCCCGCCCGCCACTCTACCCCATGTGCAAGCGCTGCCGCTGGCCGCGAGCGGGTGCCCCGCTCACTCCTCGCCTCCGCCACTGCCGTCAGTAAGTAGGGTGACCAAGTTTTCTACTGTTTCTGTGGAATCATTTGGGTGCACTTTTCTTTTATTTTATTTGAGAAGGGATAAAAATAAAACAAAACGTATATTTCATTTACTTTAGCGATCATTTATACGAAGTTTGTTAACTGACTAAAAAGTAACCCTGTATAGCCTACCCATTAGATGAATAAAGTGGTTAGGTGAGGTTCGGAGTTAGGTTAGGTTTTGAGTTAGGTTAGGTTTTGAGTTAGGTTAGGTTTTGAGTTAGGTTAGGTTTTGAGTTAGGTTAGGTTTTGAGTTAGGTTAGGTTTTGAGTTAGGTTAGGTTTTGAGTTAGGTTAGGTTTTGAGTTAGGTTAGGTTTTGAGTTAGGTTAGGTTTTGAGTTAGGTTAGGTTTTGAGTTAGGTTAGGTTTTGAGTTAGGTTAGGTTTTGAGTTAGGTTAGGTTTTGAGTTAGGTTAGGTTTTTAGTTAGGTTAGGTTTTGAGTTAGGTTAGGTTTTGAGTTAGGTTAGGTTTTGAGTTAGGTTAGGTTTTGAGTTAGGTTAGGTTTTGAGTTAGGTTAGGTTTTGAGTTAGGTTAGGTTTTGAGTTAGGTTAGGTTAGGTTAGGTTATAGGGTCTATTCTCGGTCGATTTCGTTCAAATTTGGCATAGGGGCTTTTTTTTACCTGATCTATCTATGGTCTTTCGCTTTTGGTATTGAATCGCCCTGCGTCCTGTACCTCCCATACATTTTTTTTGAAAATTTACGGTTTTTAATTTTTTATTAAAAACTTATAATAATTAGGTGTTTGGTTTCTACCCTACCCCAAAATTTCAATAATTGCGCATCGAATGACGTTTTTTACATTAAAATCGGATAATAAATAAAGATTTTAGACCCGGGTTAGATTATTTTTGCATTTTTTTTAATTTTTTTTTAGCGTCCAAAAATTTTGAAAAAAATATATAAGGTAGGCATGCCGTACCTCGTGCACCTACTACGTGGTGCCGATAGCTCCAATTTCAAGTCCATTTTTTTTTATCTCTTACAGTTTTTGAGATATTAATTTTTTAGAGGTAAAAATATAGAGAAACATTGCTATTACCTTCATCAGGCGCCTCGACCGATTTTGTATGGAAAAAGTTAATTCCGACTCGAACTTGACCGAAATTCAGTTTTAGGAAAAATTCTGTATCTTCTAAACGGCTGGTCCGATTTTGATAGGACTTTCAACATTGGTCATGGGATGGAAAATGTAGTTTGACGCATCTGTCAAAACTGTCAAAATTGACAGTTTGACAGTTTTTGTCATTTTTACTGAAAATTAACATGTTTTGTTATTGTTTGGTACTAAGTGACATAGTTTAATGTACTTAGTGTTGTTTGACATATCTGTCAAATTTGACAGTGACAGTTTTTGCCATTTTCAGTGAAAATTCTCATTTTGGGATATAATTTAGCACCAAGTGACATTGTTAAGTGTAGATTTATACTATCTGTCAAATCTGTCAAAATTGTCATTTTGTGAAATTTTGACAGTTTTGGGTCCAAAATCGAAACGGCTGGTCCGATTTTGATAGGAACTTCAACAGTAGTCATGGGATGGAAAATGTAGTTTGACACATCTGTCAAAAATGTCAAAATTGACAGTTTGACAGTTTTTGTCATTTTTAGTGAAAATTAACATGTTTTGTTAAAGTTTGGTACTAAGTGACATAGTTTAATATACTTAGTGTTGTTTGACATATCTGTCAAATTTGACAGTTTGACAGTTTTTGCCATTTTCAGTGAAAATTCTCATTTTGGGATATAATTTAGCACCAAGTGACATTGTTAAGTGTAGATTTATACTATCTGTCAAATCTGTCAAAATTGACATTTTGTGAAATTTTGACAGTTTTGGGTCCAAAATCGAAACGGCTGGTCCGATTTTGATAGGAACTTCAACAGTAGTCATGGGATGGAAAATGTAGTTTGACACATCTGTCAAAAATGTCAAAATTGACAGTTTGACAGTTTTTGTCATTTTTAGTGAAAATTAACATTAACATTAAAGTTTGGTACTAAGTGACATAGTATAGAGTTGTTTGACATATCAGTCAAATTTGACAGATTGACAGTTTTGGCCATTTTCAGTGAAAATTATCTTTTTGGGATAGAATATAGCACCAAGTGACATTGTTAATACTATCTGTCAAAATTGACAGTTTGTGACATTTTGTCTGTTTTGGTTCCCAAATCGAAACGGCTTGTCCGATTTTGATAGGACCTTCAACATTAGTCATGGGATGGAAAAAGGAAAATGGAAAACCTATTAGGTTAGGTTAGGTTAGGTTAGGTTAGGTTAGGTTAGGTTAGGTTAGGTTAGGTTAGGTTAGGTTAGGTTAGGTTAGGTTAGGTTAGGTTAGGTTAGGTTAGGTTAGGTTAGGTTAGGTTAGGTTAGGTTAGGTTAGGTTAGGTTAGGTTAGGTTAGGTTAGGTTAGGTTAGGTTAGGTTAGGTTAGGTTAGGTTAGGTTAGGTTAGGTTAGGTTAGGTTAGGTTAGGTTAGGTTTCAAGACAGCAGCGCTCATTTCGACCTCTGTGACTGGTGGAACATCCCTTATCACGTCTGGTGGTCTTGTGGTGGACGCCATGGCCGGCGGTACAAACTCGCCCCTTTCTGGAAACAGAGCACCGACGACTCGCTCCAGGAGATCTGGCTGGAGACTGCTGGTTAGTGGGGGCGCCCAGGGTCGGAACTTTTGTCTTACGGCCCGATACGGCCTGCCCCATGGATCCCTGTTGAGCGTTTCCAACCATTCTTCCCACGCAGCCTCTTTGGCCTGCGCGATAGCAGTCTGCAGTGTTTTACGAGCGGCCCTATACCCTTCGTAAAGAGCATCTTCCTCTCCTTGGATTCGGATGCGCCTTCTTCTGCTTCGCGTGTACCGACGGCGCGCAGCCACGCAAGCGTTCCGCAGTTGGTGGAGTTCCGGTCGCCACCAATACACTCGTCGCATCGGCGAGAAAGGTTTAGCCCTCGGCATCGCTGCGTCGCACACGCGGATCATTGCAGCGCCGAGTCGTTCGGCCTCATGCTCAACTCTTACTTCCACTGGACCAATACTGTGCCCCCAAGACTCGACTATGGCCGCTTCTTTTGCAAGCTGCCTGTCCAGCTTCGTTACCTTCCACCTTGGGCTGTCCCCTGCAGCGGGTCGGTTTCCCATTGTGGCAGCAGGAAGCGTAACAACATCGAAACGGATATATCGGTGGTCCGATGCCGTCTCTGCATCAACCACCACCCTCCAGTTTTGAGCACGGCGTGTCAATGCGTTTGACGCAAAAGTTATGTCTACTATGGACTCGCCTTGTGGCCTCACGCACGTGCTTTCCGACCCGGTGTTGAGGACAGCCAGTCCTAATGATATCGCCCACTCTTCCAGAACTTCCCCTTTGACGTCTGTCGCTGGACATCCCCACGCTGTGGATTTGGCGTTAAAATCTCCGGCGACCAGCACAGGGATGGGAGATATCTGTCCGACCAGAGCGCCGACATCCGAGATCACCTGCTCGAACTCAAGGAGCGTGAGACTAGGTGGGAAATACACGCCAATGACAGCGATGCCACCTATAACAGCAAGAACGAACCCCCTCCCTCTCACAACATTCTCAAGGGTTCCAGTTGTAGCGGGTGCTATGATGGCTACTGTTTCGTTGCGGTCCGAGGCCCAGTCGTCCCGGTTGGGGATAAAGTAGGGCTCCGAGACCACAGCCACACCTATTTGCCATTCCGCCATAGCTTGCACCAAAAGGTCCTGGGCCATGACACAGTGGTTAGTATTCACCTGCAGACACTTAAGAGCCATTTTATTTTGTGGTGTCCATGCGTTCCGCCTCGTCCAGTTGAGATTGGTTGCTGGGCCGATCAGCAGGATGTATCTGGGAAGATCCACTTTCGGTCGTTGTTTTACCTACTTTTTTGCCCTTTTGGGGCTTTCCACCACGGCAACCTTTGCCACCCAGCGAGTGTGTCGCTGGATTTCCAGCAGCCTTACAGACAACACAGTGCGGATCAGCAGCAGAGCATTCTCTAGCTTTGTGTCCGGGTTGTCCGCAGCGGAAACAGATGCTGCTGCGGTCTATACCCCTGTCACATTTCGCACCCACGTGTCCTTCTTCGAGGCAACGGTAGCATCTTAGTGGCCTAGCTTCCAGTAGCACCACCCGCGCCGATACCCATCCCACTTTGAGACGGCCCACTTCAACCACTTTCTTAGCTGCTACTACCGGACATCTTAGCCAGAGCGACCCATATCCACTCTGATTACGAGAGATGACGCCGGACTTGATTGCGCCAACGGCACAGTCGCCCTCCGCAGCCAGTGCGGCTACAACCTCCTCAGTGGTTGCAGAGTCGTCCAGTTCAGTAACACGAACTTCCGCGCATTTAACGGGTCGCTGAACATGCACATCGGTGCCGAGAACCTCCCTAAGTTTTGCGGCCAGATCATCGGCTGCCTTCTCTGCGTTTGCTGTTTCCGGAGGAATTTCCAATATTCGAGCACCCGTTGCCGCAGTTTTAAAGCGGACTTGAGAGATGCCAATTTCCTCCAATTTAATGTTTCCTTTAGCCTTGGCCAGGACCGTCTCGTATTTTACTCCTTTTTCCGCTGCCTCTGGCGTTAGCGTTAGAGTAATAGCAGCAGTTCTAGGCGGCTTGAGTTTGGTTTTCCTCGGGGTCGTCTTATTGGCATTTTTCCGCGTCTTGGGCGTCTTGTCCGCCTGGGTTGTTGCCTTGCCTTGGCTTTTTTTGCCCGCTATGATACTCCATTTTTGTTTCGTGGGCTCCGAACTCAGGCTCGATTGACCGGTAGGTACCGCAGGGGCCTGTCTCACCGCGGCAGCTTCCTGCGCAGCCATGTTGGGACGCTTGCCCTTTTTGCTTTTTTGGACTTTAGTTTGTTTTCCGCCAGTATAGACCGGAGGAGCGGACGTAGTTGGACTCGCTGCTGTATGGGATTGGACGGTCGATGTGCTAGGCACTTGGACATCTGGTACGGCACGAGCAGCTTCCGCTGTTTTTCGGTCGGCTGCTAATGGTGGCCTCAATCGAGGTTCCGGCAGCAGGCGGCACTCTAGGCCTTCTAGTCGGGCGTTCAGCATATTGCTGAAATGGTCGCGCGTGGTGTGTGAGACTTCTTCAATTAGACGGCGAATGTCAGGCTCAGCCACCGCAGTAGGTTGGTTTCGCAGCTCGTCAACCTGTTTTCTTAGTTCGGTCAACTGCCTGGACAGCCGTGCATTTGCTGCCTCTAGGCGAGCAACTTCTTCTGTGGCAGTGCGGGACCGAACCTCCGCAAAAGCAGCTCCGATTTTAGCCACAGATGCTTTTAAATCTCTCTGGTATGTGCCTTTTAGGTGGCCCGACGTATTCGTGACATGAAGTATCGTGCTCATAGCATCTTGTACGTCCTTGTCTAGAGCAGCAAGAGTTCGCTCATCAGGTTGGCTGCCGGGGAGCACTTGTCGCGTCATCAGGCGTTCCGCTTGCTCTCGAGCCACTGTTTCCGCTAAGGCGTTAGGGGCGGCTAGATCTTTTTCCGCCTGTAATTGCCTTTTCCGCGCTTTTTCCGCACTGAGTTCCGCCTGGGATTTTTTAAAGTCCACGGAATGGGCTGATGTGGGCGGCCGACCTCTACTGGCTCTACCCCGTTTTGGAGTTATCTTGTAGACCTTGTTTCGGTTTTTTGGAGTGGCGCCTTCACTGAGTGCCCCGACGTCACTCTCTGAGCCAGAGGATACGCTGAGCTCATCAGCCGGTCTTTTTTCTCCCTTTCTACGCCAGAGTTTGCCAGAGGGACCTTCTCCTCTTGAGTTCGCTGTCTTCATGCTGGAACCTGAATATTCTGACTCTGAGAGCCGTGTTATTCTGACATACGGCTGCATCTGTGAGATTCCAGCGCTCTCAGACTGAGGACCTGGGCCCCGTGATTTTTGGCCTCCATCTCCAGAATCTTCTTCTTCTTCATGTATCATCTCATGTGACTCTGTTCCCACGTTTTCGCCAGAAACCGCCGCTACGTGCACCTTCGGGGCGCTCGTCTCCGCCGGGCCCTCGGAATCCTCGATGTCGATGTCGGCGTCCGATTCTCGGGGGGAGAAGAATTCTTCCCCACCGGGCAAGCCACGGCTGTCCACCTTTGTGGGGGAGAAGAACTCCTCCCTCCCAGGTGAGAGGATGGCCTCCGCGGCGCGGGGGGCAGCGTTCCTCCCGCTGAATATCCTCGTTGGGTTGCGCATGGGTGTGGGAGTGCGCACAAATTCCCTCAACGGCAGATCTGCTGTCCCAGCCTCGGCTTCACGAGCGGCGTAACGCACAGACCGCCCTGGTGCATCTCGGATCGGGCGTAACTCTGGGGGCCCGGGCCTTGGAGAAGGCTCCTTGTCCTCAGAGTCACTCCCTCCGCGCAGCCGTCGTGTAAAATCGGTGTCCGTTATACAGTTGCCAAAGTCGTCGGTTATCCGTCGCGAGTGGTTTGCCCCCCCAGAATACGGTGGGCGGCATGGCACCACAGCGCGGGCACTTGCCCGTTCTGTGGTGACATCGAGGATTGGAACCTCCTGGGGTAGTATACTTTCGTTATTGCCACTCATGTTTTTTGCTATTTTAGGGAGGTATGCCCCTCCTGCGACGTTAGTGACTGGGCTCCTCCCAGCCATGCATCCTATCGGCACGCCAGCCACACCTTAGGATTAGGGATTTTTTATAGTGGTTAACTCCACGTGACCTTCCTCTCAGTGAGGCAGGTCCCCGGTCCGCTCAGCGCGGGTTACGGGTTGCCCGACGGTGGCCGTAACCACAACGTCGCACCAGGCGGTCTGTGCCAGCCCACGGCAGCTCGTTTTGGAGCACCGACTCCGTCCCGGGAGGACCTGGCGTCTCGCACTGTGCCCTCTGCTGGCTTCAGAGGGACACGCGGAGCCGCACATCGGGACTCCTCTCCTCAGGCCTGTCCGGTTTGGGAGGCCCTGTCCGGCATAGCCCTGAGGATCATTGGAGCACACAAACACGGCATTAAAGCCAGCGCAGGAGAAAACTCAACTGCCATTGCCACGACTGTGACTGGTAGTTTGCAGAGGGAGAATAGCAAACGCGCAACTGAGCGGCTATCCTCCCCCTCCCAGGGTGCACCACAAGGAGGTCTACCAGCCCTGCACCCCGACCAGACGGCATACCTGGGCGTGCCTTGGCAGTCGCACTCAGCGAGATGGAGGAAAGAGTCAGAGACCTTTTCACCGCGTGCCTGACTCAGGGGCGGTTCCCCGATAGGTGGAAAATGGGCAAGCTGGTGCTCCTTCGGAAGGACGGACGCCCACCTGATCAGCCGTCGGCCTACCGCCCCATAGTGCTGCTCGACGAGATGAGCAAACTTTTTGAGCGCATAATTGCAACTCGTCTCATCAGGAGCATGCAGCCGGGTCTGAGCGACTGCCAATATGGCTTCCGCCCGCAGCGCTCGACACTGGACGCGATTGCCCGCGTAAGGGATTTTGCCGAGGAGGAGGTCTCTCAGGGTGGGGTTGTGATGTCCGTGTCACTCGACATTTCCAACGCATTCAACACCCTACCCTGGGAGACAATAAAAGCGGCACTCAAATATCACAACGTGCCCTATTATCTGCAAAAAACAGTGGCGGATTACTTTGCCGGGCGCGTTGTGGTATTCCCAACTAAGGATGGCTGGGGGAGGCGGGAGATGGCGTGCGGTGTTCCACAGGGCTCGGTGCTGGGCCCGCTCCTGTGGAACATCGGTTACGACTGGGTCCTACGCGGGACCACTCTACGGGGGGTCAGCATTACCTGCTACGCTGATGACACCCTCGTCTCGGCCTGCGGCAGGACCTACAGGGAGGCCGCCTATATAGCCACAGCAGGGGTTGCACACGTGGTGCACAGGATTCGGGCGCTAGGTCTGGAGGTCGCACTGCACAAATCCGAGGTTCTGGTCTTCCACGGGCCTCGGAACAAACCACCGGGGGGAGCCCAAATTACCGTGGGAGGAATTTCCATCGCCGTCGGGTCGACGATGAAGTACCTAGGACTCGTTCTCGACAGCAGATGGAAGTTCGAGGAACATTTCAGGCGTTTGGCTCCGAAATTGCTTTCTGCAGCCGGAGCGCTTGGGCGGATCCTCCCAAATCTGGGCGGACCAGGAGGAGCCTCCAGGCGGCTCTATATGAGCGTGGTGCGCTCAATGGCGCTTTACGGGGCACCAATATGGGCGGGCACCCTGGGAACTCGAAGTGCGGCCCTATTGCGTCGGCCGCAGCGGGCCATAGCTCTCAGGGTGGCCAGAGCGTATCGCGATAACTCGCACGCAGCAGCCGGCCTGCTAGCCGGAAGCCCGCCTTGGGACCTTGAAGCCAAGGTTCAGTCCGCGGTCTATTGGCGGGTGCTGGCAGCAAGGAGGGAGGAAAACTGGCCCGCCCCTCAAGAAGTTCGCAAGTGGCGGGAAGAAGCACGAGAAGTGCTATATGAAAAATGGTCGGAGCGTCTGGAGATCCCGGGAGCTAGCCGGGACCTGGTGGCCGCTGTTCGACCCGTTCTGAAAGAATGGGTCGAACGCAAGCACGGTGCACCCTCCTTCCACCTCACACAGCTCCTAACGGGGCACGGCTGCTTCGGCTGGTACCTGTGTGAGAGGGTGGGAAGAGAGCCGACGACAGCGTGCCACCACTGTGATGGAGAAGCCGTGGACACGGCTCAGCACACGCGCGAGGTATGCCCTGCATGGGCAGAGCCTCGCGCTGCGTTGTCCGCGGCTGTGGGAGGAGACCTCTCACTGCCGGCGCTAATACGCCGTATGATCAGCAGTGAGGAGGCATGGGCGGCAGTGGCTTCCTTTAGCGTCACTGTTCTAACGCAAAAGGAAGCGGCAGAGCGATCGCGCGAGGACGACGCGAACTCGCTCCCTCAGCGCCGAAGGAGACCAGGTAGGCGGCGAAGAGCCTTCGCATCAAGGATAATGCCGCCTTAACGGGACCCAGCGGGTGATGGGTCGGGAGTTCCATCACCCGCATGAACAGGTTCGAGCTGGAAGGCCCTCGAGTGTTCCGAGGAGCCTTCAACGAAGAAGCTGCTAGAGCGGCCGTAAAGAATGGGTTCGCAAGAACATCGCCGACGGGGTATCGGAGGTCTACAACCGAGTTCCCGAAACCCCGTCTACAAAGCACGCGGCGGAACACCCCAGGGGGTTTAGTCCGTGGGAGTCGGACATACCCACTAGGCTTCTCCCGGGCCAGTGGGATCCATAAAGGATTCCCCCTGGGTCATCAAAAAAAAAAAAAAAAAAAAAAAAAAAGGTTAGGTTAGGTTAGGTTAGGTTAGGTTAGGTTAGGTTAGGTTAGGTTAGGTTAGGTTAGGTTAGGTTAG